>NC_000069.6:123995227-124102727 GCF_000001635.26 Mus musculus | reverse complement strand
TATAATTCTTCTGGAAAACCATCTAGTTTGACTGGCCAGTGATCTCCCAGGATTCACCTATTTATCCTCAAATGCCCGGGTTACAGGCACATGCAGACATGATTTTTTACAGTGGTACTGGAAACTTGATCTCAGAGTCTCTTGTTTACATAAAAATATTCCTACATACGAATCCATCTCCCACTCTCTGGTTTTAATAGTTAGTGTTGAAATGACAAAAATAGAGACAGAATAAAAGAAAATTGCAGAATCTAAAATGTGGTATAGAATGTGTGTGTGTGTGTGTGTGTATTTGAGTGCATTCCATTTACTTTATAATAATGAATGGAAATCAACCATTAACTTTAAGTGCCTTTTAATTCAATGTAGGCTCAATTTTGATTTCCATAGCAGGATAAAATTTTATTTTCTTTAACACACTGCTTATACATGTTACCAAGAAAAAGAAAAGAACTTTGCTATCTTCAACACTATTCAAATCCAGCCTAAAGCATACCTCTCAGAAGCAATAATGATAATATTCCATCTAAATAACTCAAAAAGCAATAAATGTCAACAAATTTCTTTCTGAAGAAAATTAAACTTGCCATATTTTTTCATTAAACCACATTTGCAATTAAAACGTATTTTTGCCCCTTGAAATTTTTTCATATAATCCTATTTTTATAATAACTCATTAAAATTAAAATAATGGAGATACTTGTAAACAATCTCATAAAATGCATTTTAAGAATTTACATAGAAAATTTTTGATAAAAGCTCTATTCTAAGGTAAATTCTGTAGGCGAAGAGTTTTTAAAACCTATATTAATTAAGATTCTTAAAAAATTTAACCTCCCTTCTTTCCCACCATCCATCTGAGGTAGTGGGAAGGAAAGGTTAATAGGTCAAAGGAAAATGTGGACCTGTTTAAAAATATTCTTTGGGGCTATTCCAATCTTTGTTGTCAGGATATCATCAGGTCACTTCATATGAATCAGCAGTCATAGTAGCTCAGTCCACTCACAAACACCTTTTTTGAATCAGCAAGGGCAGGTGGATCCAGAGGAAACCTCAAGGCTCTGACAATGGGCCCAAGTCTGCAGAAACAGCAAGAAGCCATTGGAATATTGTGAGATGTTCTGTGGTGTGTTTCTCTCTTATGAAGTCACAGGACAAATGATGATTGGCTAAGAAGGCAAGGTAAACCCCACATCATCAGCGAAGATCAGCATCTGCAAAGAATGGCAAGGAAAACTAATGCCAGAGCATTGTCCCCTGCCTGCTGGGTTATATTTATCCTCTTCCCAAACATCACATATCCTCTCAAGCACCCACTCCAGCAAAACATCACATGTCCTCTTTCAGGCAGCTTCCAGAAAAACACGACAGGTCTGTTCTCAGCAAAATATACTCTTGTCTGGTTCAACAAAGCATCCTCTCATGGGTCTGCCTCAGAAAAAACATCCTCTTATAAGACAGTTTCCAGAAAAATATCGCATGATACAAATGAGTTTCCAAATAAACCAGAAATTTCTACTCCAAAACTCTCATTTGACTGATACATGAAAATGTAGAACCACACTGTGTGTAGAACCACACTGTGTATTGATCGGTTCCATGTGATACTTCCTCCCGGGCATAAATTACATGCTAGCTTTGATTTATTAACTATTGGTTCACTTATTTCTCCCAATATTTTATTAAAATATTATCAATTGTATGAAATGAGATAACAAATATAGTAAGAAGTAAAAGGATGCAAAAATCTATATAAAAACTACTGTCTTTAAAAAAAAAAAGGAACATAGATTCCATTCTTGGAGAAATGTGAATAAATGTCTACCTATGCCATCTAGGGAACAAATGATAGACCAACATGATATCATCAGAAGCCAACCTAGCTCACTAATGAACTTGTTGGGGTTCTTCACAGGAATATGGAGGAAGGGTTACTTACTGGGATATGGATGAGTGGTCACAGGAAGAGAAATGGCCTAGAGGCCAGAAAAAGTACCATACCAACAAGGGCAATGGCTCATGGAAGTTGGAAACCTAGAGTTCACTGCATAGCTTGCAGGTTGCTCAACAGATTGGGCAGTGTCTTCTCTGGGCAGTGTAGTTGCTGGGAATTTTTTCCAGGTAGCTAATCTGGTCTGTGTGACTCTCAATTGCCATTACTGGGGAAGGGAAGACATATTTATCTACTCAACCTCTCTCTCTCTCTCTCTCTCTCTCTCTCTCTCTCTCTCTCTCTCTCACACACACACACACACACACACACACACACACACATGCTAATAATGTATCCAATCTTTGGCCGAAGATCTAGTGAGACTTCATAGAAAATTGAAGGTGCCCGCCTGTCGGTTTGCTACTGAGTCTACAGTAGCAGTAGACAGTGGTGCATTGACTACCGTGTGTTGAGAGCAGTAGGAACTACCATGTAATTCAAGAAGCTAATGCTTCCAGAGCAGTACATCTTTCCCAGCAATCTGAGCGGCAGAGGTCAAAGAACTCAGCCTCAGTCCATCTGCCCTCCCCATGAGCACCTCCAGTAAAAGCTGATTCCATATCCCTGAAAGGAGACAAACAGAAAAGATGACTGTGGATGCTCAGGTCTGTTTGAGTCATATTGTTTTCCCAAGATAAGGAAAGTATGTCCTGATTTCTATCACTCCATCAGATAATCATTCCATGGGACCGAACGTTTTATTTTATTTATTTACTTTTTATTTGCACAGGTGAAGTACTGAAGTAAGGGATTTACAAGACTAGGCCAGTGTCATACCAGCGAATGTCTCCTCAGACATTAGGACATACATCTGCTTCTTCCATAGCACATTGAGAAATTATTACTTATATAAACCTTGATTATGATTATGTTAGAAAAATGTGATTCAAAAAGCGTGTGTATGGTGATTGGTGAAGTGCTTTAGTGACTATAAGCAAGTGTCACCTAGCCTGACAACCCATTTGATCTATAGGACCATTAGTAAGAGGAATATCATTTCTAAAGTTATAATCAACTTATGTAAACAATGATGCATCATAAAATACCGAATTTAAATTGTCACATAAAATGGTTAGTGGAAAACAATATATACTAGTATTGATTTGAGGGACACTATCTAAATTGTTTGGCACTGGTACTGATTTTTTCATAATATCAAACGTTTCTTATAGCAAAATCAATATGGCACTTTACAAGATATTTAGCCCACGCAGTTATAGCCAGGATATTCAGAAACCATCCCTTGCATTTTTATTTTGATATCAAGGTAAATTTGATAGTTGAAACATTGCTTTGTTGTATACAATGAGCAACAAATACTTGCTTTAATCGGGCCTTTTAGGTATTTCACATAGCTGATTAACAACAAAAGTGATAAACAAAATAAAAAGTGAAGACTATTAACTTAAAAGAGCAGATGTTGATGATTATGAACAAGGGAACAAACTAACATTAATAAGACTGTCCATAAAATCACTCACCTACGAATCTGCATTAATAATAAAATAAACTCTTGATGTTGTGGTCAGAGTAGTATGCTACACATTTGAGGAGATATTCCTAAGATGAGGAAATATTGACAAGCAGCCACTGTTTAGATGGAACAGGCTGTATTTCCACTTTCAGGTGATAGATATGAATCAAGAATGCTGCAGGCACAGAATGCCACTTTGCACATGGTGAGAGGTTTCACTCTTGAGAAGAAACGCTAAAGGAGGGCTCGCCACTGTGCAGTGTACTGTCTCTCCAAACTTAGTATTTACTCAGAAGGCTAAAGAACACTTTAGGTTCATCCTATACTCGGGAAACATTCAGAAGACTTTGAAGAAAAATTTGGATGAATCTGTGGGTAGATCATGCCTTGAATGCGCATTTGATAGTCATATACTGGCCACAAGGAAAAAAAAAACATATTTGTAAGAATGATCTATTGATATAGGGATGCTCCTGTCTGTTCTTGTTGGAGACTGAATTGCTACTCAAGTCTGAAAGTGGTTCAGGAGTGCAGTGCAGTGAAAGGTGATCTATGAGCATGGATCCCAAGGCAGGAGAAGCAACTGATCAGGACAACACTCACAGGCTCCTCAAATGTGATCTTTCAGTATTATTTTTACTAAAATCAAACCACTTTGTTGTTATAGCCAAGGGTATATTCATTAAACACAAGCACCACATTATATTATGAACATGCTATAATACTGTTTTATTTTGAGAGTGTGTCTTAGAATATCCTAAAAAAGAGTTATCAGAAACGTTCCTATAAGATTGAGGAGGCTGGGGCATGTCTGTCATCTTAGCACTAAGGAATATGAGACAGGAGGATCACTGTGAGCAAGTTTACTTCTCAGACCAAGTTTTCAGGGAGCCAAAGCTATTTAAAAAGATTCTCAGTCAAACAAAACCAAACAAAAAAGCAGAAATATATCCATGAATAAAAATGTTGAATGGTGGAATACTTCATATCATTGCTGTGTCACTATTTCCTATAAATTGAAATATTTCCCCCTAGAGGGAGGTTGGGGACTCAAAATACTTGAGAAGCTACCAGAACCTAAAAGGTAAGAAAGCTCAGACACATATAATGTTCAAAAGTGCCTGCTCAGAAGTTATAAAGGGCGTAATCAATTGTAAAAGAAGATTATCTGAAAGAATTTTGTTCAATTTGGGGAGTGATTCCAGAGATGCAGTTTCCTTATTTATCCTCTGAACAGTGTGTGTGTGTGTGTGTGTGTGTGTGTGTGTGTATGAGAAAGAGAGATGGAGACAGAGACAGAGAGAGCGTAACTTATCATCTGAACAGAGTGACTTTGTGTATTTGTTCGTGATTTATCTTCTGAAAAGAGTGACTCTGTGTGTGTGTGTGTGTGCGCGCGTGCATGCTCATGTGTGCATGTATGTGTTTGTTTGTGACTTATCTTATGAACAGAATGACAGTGTGTGTGATTGTGTGTGTCTGTGTGTGTGTGTCTGTGTCGAGGGTATCTGTCAATGCATCTGCCTTTGTGTCACCAAAACTCTGTAAAGGAATCCCAATGGACACATTCATTTACTGAGGTAGGTTGGGTGGAATTATTTTGTAGTCTGCTAACAGTACCCCCTCTTAGTTAAATAGAGATTTGGTCATATCTCCTCAAGAAAAACTCCATAAGCCTGTACTTAAACCATGTTTTCTTCATTATTTATGAAGAATATAATAGAAGTTTGAAATTTCTTATTAACATAAAAAATCAGGTCTTATGGACATAAAGTCCCATTACTGTATGTTATTTCCTGATTATTATCATTTCATTTTATAATTTTTTTCATTGGTTGCACATTTTTCCAAAATTCTGACCGTTTGAACAAAAATGTTAAAAAGTTTACAACAGAAATAAACACTTGAACTTGTTAAAAAGTATTTTGGCAGCTATACTAAATGGATGTTTATACTTAAGTTTAAATATTATGTCCCTTTTCTGGCTCAAAAATCCAAACTCTCTCACAAAATTATTCAAAGGCTTAAAAGCCACAGGTCAGCCTTATTACAACACTCCCCTTACAGCACCGATTTCTGTATTAGTTATTTTCCTGACTTTGTAACAAACTATGCTGACAAAGCTGTTTAATGAGGAAAGTGTCTATTATAGCTCACAGTTCCAGAGGGACAGAGTCCATCTTGTCAAGGAAAGAATGGCAACTGGCAGAAAAGCATCCCAGCACGAGCAGGAGGTTGATTAGCACATTCTTATCCATGCACAAGAAACATAGATTGGCAAGAATACGTATGGCTGATTATCAAACCTCAAAGCCAGGCTCAATTGTATACTTCCTCCAGCAGTCTCTATCTCTTAACACTGCAATCAAACACTGCACCAACTGGATATGGAGTATTCAAATACAGCTCTCTATGGTGGTGTTTCTCAGTTAAAACACTGAATTTTGCTTCTCTGTCTTTAAATGAATCTATACTACCTTATTTAAAACTAGGGCATTTATGGCAGATTTTTCACTCACATGTCTTTCTAGAAGCATGGATCTTACAGAAATTTGCTCAAATATGAAATTGCCACAGCTGGATAGTTACTTTCGTTTAATTTAGTGTGTTCCAAAGTCATGGTCAACTGGCATTAGGAAGTGCACTTCCCTGGAGACCCCTCTGCCATGACAGAAGCATTTTGTGTCTGGAATGTTCACAACCGCGAACCGCCAACCGTATGCTACTGTTTGGAACTTGGCTGCCGTGTTTGAAGAGCATAATTTTTAATTTTGTTTCGTTTTAATTAATTGAACTTGTGGCTTATGGCTTGCAGCTCAGAACTAGAGATGCTCAGTTCCTAGAAATATTTTAAGAAAATTAAGCCTGGGCTGATCTTAAAACTTGTCAAGAAACATTTCATACCATTATGTCCAGTTGGTGCTTTTGAAAAACAAGGGCATAAAGCAACTGAAACAAACCACTACAGGATCATAAAATTGATATTAAATATAAAAGATTGGTAAAGGTTCATGTAAAATCAAAGAGAATGGTATGAAATACACTGTTTTGACCACAGATGTCCTTTTAAATTAGTACTGGAAAAAAAAAAAAAAAGCACATTTGTCAACTGCAGCCACAAAATTCTTAGCTTTTGCTTTTGTCTCTTTAAATGATAATAGTAGGTTATTAAAGGGACATTTAAAAGGATAACATTATTGTCTTTCACTGTGAAAACTTACCACTTTCCCCTAACTCCTGCTGTCATCATTGACAATGTCCAGCACTTGGATGTTCCATAGACTGCACTCAGCCTCTTTGATAGTTTTGTCATTGATGTGGCTCTGTTTCATATACTTTTGTTTTTAGTTTACTGCTGACTTTAATTAACCTCCAGAATACAACCCAGATGACAAAATGAAGAACTAATACCCAGAGAAACAACAGAAAAGACATTGGTGCCCAGCCTCAAAACTAAGGAGATAGCAATCACAGGTGGAATTCATGAAACTTTATTGCACACACCAAGGCCAGGCATCCCTGAGACATTCAGACAGCATTGTCTGGAGACCACAGCATGTCTAGAATTGCTAAAGAAGGCTGAGCTTTACTGCAGGACATGGAATGCAGACATACAGTGATTGTGGAAGTTAGACATGGTGAGCTTCAAATGAGCCTTATCTTTTAAACCATTTATAATTTCCAAAATATATACTGTGGACATCAAATCAAAACTATCACAAATTATTTCCAGTTTAAGAAAATAAGAAGGTCCTATATAGTCACTTGAAGTTCAAGATACATTGTTTTTGACAAATGTAGACATTTAATTTAGAAAGCCGTGGCCATTTTCAAAACATTAGATTTTGGGAAAAAAAAAAAAAAAGAAAAACATGAAATTTTTTTATCTAGAATCCTCAGAAAACTTCAGCTTTGATCCACACAATGCAACTACAGATTGGGATGGTCTGTGGATGTACTGACAATTAGTTCAGCTTCACCCTTGCAATGACCATTCAACTAATGTAAAATATAAGCACGAACTAGTTAATGGTATTTATAGCCTGTAGCTTATTATTATATCAAAAGACTTCTATGTACGGAAGGTAACGAAGTTGTTCAGTACCTAAGAGTACTTGTTGCACCAGCATGAGGACTAGACCTGGAATCTCAGCACCCTATCAGTTGCTAACATATGCCTGAAACCCAATCTTCAAGATATATAACATCCTCTTTTGGCCTTCACAGGCATCAGCCCACACATGTGGATACATATGGGGCAGATACAAACATAATGCGTGCACACATACTAAGAAATATTAATTTAAAAAACGCCAAAGCTTTAAAAATGATTTTGTATTTGAACGGCTTTCATGGAACACTGTCTTAAGTTTCTATGGAGATTAATATTGTGATCAAAAGAACCTTGTGGAAGAAAGGGTTTATTTTAACTTACAGCTGTAGTTTGTTATGAAGGGAGGTCAGGTCTGGAACTTAAGGCAGGAACTTGGAGGCAGAAACTGAAGCAAGACTATGGAAGAACATTATTTACTGGCTTGCACCTCGTGGCTTGCTCAGTTTTTTCTTTGAGTGTTTGTGTGTGTGTGTGTGTGTTTTATGCTACCCATGACAACTGTCCCAAGGGGAGAAACATCCTTAGTGGGGTGGGCTCTTCTCTATCAATTAGCCATAAAGAAAGGGCTCCCACAGTTACATACAGACAATCTGATGAAAATACTTTCTCAATTGAGGTTCTTTTTTTTCTTTTCTTTTATTGGATATTTTCTTTATTTACATTTCAAATGTTATCCCCTTTGCAGGTCTCCCCTCCAGAAACTCCCCATTCCATTCCCCCTCCCCCTACCTCTATGAGGGTGCTACCCCACCCACCCACCCACTCCTGTAATCCCCTACACTGGGGCATCGAACACCACAGGACCAAGAGCTGCTCCTCCCACCGATGTCCAACAAGGCCATCCTCTGCCACATACTCGGCCAGAGACATGGGCCCCTCCATATGTACTCTTTAGTTTGTGGTTCAGTCCCTGGGAGCTCTGGGGGGTCTGGTCAGTTGACACCTTAGCTCCCTGCATTGGGCTGCTCTCAGTCAACCATTGGACTGAGCATGGGGTTCCTGATGGAGGAGATGGAGAAGAGCTTGAAGGAGCTGAGGGGGGTTGAGTTTCTCTTTTCAATTTGACTCTAACTTGTTTCAAGCTGACAAAAGAAGAGAAGAGAAGGGGAGGGGAGGGGAGGGAAGGGAAGGGAAGGGAAGAAGGGAAGAAGGGAAGAAGGGAAGGGAAGGAAGGGAAGGGAAAGGAAAAGAAGGATAGGGAAAGGAAAGGAAAGGAAAGGAAAGGAAAGGAAAGGAAAGGAAAGGAAAGGAAAGGAAAGGAAAGGAAAGGAAAGGAAAGGAAAGGAAAGGAAAGGAAAGGAAAGGAAAGAGGGAAAGGGAAAGGGAAAGGGAAAGGGAAAGGGAAAGGGAAAGGAAAAGGAAAAGGAAAAGGAAAAGGAAAAGGAAAAGGAAAAAAGAAAGAAAAGAAAAGAGAGGAAGAAACAGCTAACCAGAACAGAAACATAGACACATAGCACAACAGATGACATATTATAAATTATAAAGCTATACTGCTTTGGGATTGAAAGGAAAGGAAAGGAAAGGAAAGGGAAAAGGAAAAGGAAAAGGAAAAGGAAAGAAAAGAAAAGAAAAGAAAAGAAAAGAAAAGAAAAGAGAGGAAGAAACAGCTAACCAGAACAGAAACATAGACACATAGCACAACAGATGACATATTATAAATTATAAAGCTATACTGCTTTGGTATTGAAATATGGTGTGTGCCGTGTATCACATGACCTGAAAAAAACTTATGTAACTTTCTTCTTGGAAATATGAGTGAAATCCCCCAAAACATCAGGACAAAAGGATGTGTTCCACAGCCACCAGTCCTCAGGCTTGATTGAGTCCTGAGCCATAACAGTGAAGAATAAAACCATGGTTAGAGGGCAAGACCCAGGTAGAGGAGCCTACCCTACCAAATGAGCCTGAGCGAGTCAGGCTGCATGACAGCAAATACTTGCCCTCCATGCTCTGTATGAATTAACTCCACAATGCTGATTGGAAATGGTTTCATTTGCCAATAACACTCTCTGAGTGTGTACAGTGCATAGGCTTGTCTTAATGATAAAGGCCCAGAACCCACGTCTGTGAAGGGTTAAAAAATATTTCCAGGCTTTACTTAAGCAAATTTCTGTCAGGTAGTTCAGAGTTCCTATTTATACATGGTGTTAGATAAACAGCACTCAGCCACGTGACAGGGAGAACCATTGAGCAGTGTCTCAAGGCTCCAATGCTTCCCATCCTCAGCATTTCTGAGAATCGAAGCCCAGAGTGACATTTGCTGTCACCTTGAACACAGTGTTCTGGTCAGCAGTGTCATGGGAAGGGCTGATGATAATGGTCCCTGAGGATGGTATTCATTCGATGGGGAGATTACGATTCCTAGGGAAGCCATCAGATTGTATATCCCTGAAGGGAAGCTGCTATTGAAACAAAACCTAGCTAGACTCAAAAAGCCACAAGGCATATCCGATCCCTGTGAAATCCAAACCAGCAACATTTTATCATGCGATAAAAATTTAAAACTCCTCTCAAACTCAAATACTTTGCAAGGTTCAGCAGCCATGTCCACCCCCATGTTTTATAGAGAACCTACTTCAATCGCTGACAGGACAATAAATAACAATAAAATGTCTCCCTCTGGGAAGATATTACAAAAATATTTCTCCTTTATTTTTTTCTTGAACATATAAATCCCACATTAAATTGATGGTTTGTTTCTCGCTCTATTTTTTTTTAAACTAGGGCAGTGCTGAAGAGAATATGACAAAAAATAGCTCAGACAGCAAGATCTTTGAAATTTACAGCCTCAGGGGACATATTATTTTAAGTTTAAAAAAGCCAAGTTGTCTAAATATTTCTGCACAGAATTAAACTTTTGGTGTCCCTTTTTGGGGAAGAAGCTTGGAAATATTTAATAGTCATTAGAGCAATACTATTCATGGTGATTATTTGATTACATGTGATCATTCAGTAAAATGTATATCTAATACCTCATTTTAAAAAATATATGGCCTCCTTTACCAGATGGCTCGTCTGGAGTGCTTAAAAGTAACATTCATGTGAGTTGCTGGTTCCGATTAGGTAATATTAGAAAGTGCTTATGGGAAATGAAAGGCAAAACACAGAGTTTACAAAAGAGATGAAAAGCTTTCAAAGGCTCCTCCCGGCCTGTGAACTTTCAGCCGCAGCCATGCCAGCAAAAATAATGATTTGCTCAAACGGCAGAGCCACAAAGCAAATGCAGTCTCCCTTGAAGTAAATGGTGCATCAGTGGACTACAACCTGTTAGGCAGAGAAAAGGTAGGACATGCTGGAAGAGCAAGCATAAGTCTTAGGTGTGTACTTCACCTCCCTCCCTGTGTTGCTCAGAGTCCAGGCCTTTGGCATGGTGGCAGCTCTAACATTTCTACAAAGAAGTCGGTGTTCTGAAAGGTTCCAATACAGCCCAGCATTGACCAATGAAAAGTCTCATTTGTTCATGAGAGGAGTGGTAAACAACACTCCACAGTGAAACATGTCACAGTCATCTTTTTCTGCAGAAAAACCTCCCACAAACAACTCTCATCCTTGAACCTCCGGAGAAGCCACCAAAGTCAGGTTTTCTGCGTTATTTACACTTTGCTGAAGTTCACCTCTATGCTTTTCTTCTATGACTCATGGTTTCACAACACTGAGAGGCTGCTTTTCCATTTCCACATTTGCACATTTTCCACACATACACATATCTAGCATTGAAGAGAGGTTCTTCCTATTGGAGCCATTTTTTTTTACACATCTCATTATTAGAGGAAATTTAGGAACCAGGAAAGCAATTCATTGCCTACTTAAAGGTTATTAGTGATCAAGGTTGAATGGTTTGATTGGCCACAGGTGTCTCCATAACTATTTATAGTTGGCCATTACCTATTCTAGCCAAAAAAATCAAATGATGATATATAGTCACCGAGCCCACAACTAGGAAAGGCATTGTCTTTCTCTATGCACTCACTTTATTTGTACAATGGTCAACCACCTAGATTTTTCAAAGTTAAGTGTGCCTTTTTTTAGTTGAAAACAATATTTATAACCTTGAGCAAAGCTATATTTAGTCACATTTATATAACATGAGCACTTATAGCTCTGTTAAGATATGTTCCATGTCCTGGCAAATACAGAATTGGATACTCACAGTCATCTATTGGATGGAACACAGGGCCCCCAATGAAGGAGCTAGAGAAAGTACCCAAGGAGGTAAAGGGGTCTGCAACCCTATAGGAGAAACAACAATAAGAACTAAGCAGTGCCCCCCAGAGCTGTGTCTCTAGTTGCATACGTAGCAAAGGATGCCTAGCCAGCCATCAGTGGGAGGAGAGGCCCTTGGTCTTGCGAAAATTATATGCCCCAGTACAGGGGAATGCCAGGGCCAGGAAGTGGGAGTGGGTGGGTTGGGAAGCAGGGAGCGGGGAGGTTATAGGGGACTTTCAGAGAGGAAACTAGGAAAGGGAATAGCATTTGAAATGTAAATGAAGAGAATATCTAATAAAAAAGATATGTTTTATGTTTTTAAGCAAGGATAGTAGGATCGTGCATTGCTTAACTTTCTGTGCTCTCTCCTATCATGTCCTCAACTCCTGCATCGTGCTAATTATGAGCACACTAAAGAGAACAGAGTTTAGTAAATCTTCAGAGTATAAGGAAAGGGCATGAGCAAGTCCTGTCCTCTCCAAAATTTATACTGAGCCCTAATCTCCAAGGCAAATGTACTATGAAGTAGGGTGTGCCCACATGCATAGTAGCAATCACATTATAATAGTGGATTCTTGAAGCAATGGGCACTCTGCCCATTCAATGCTTGTTTTACTATCAGGTCAAGACACAAGGTGTGTACTGAAGGAATCAGATACTAAGTATCATTTCAGAAGCTAAGAATATTGCCCATACCAGCAACAAGACCTACAGGGTGCCTAGTATATACTTCCTACCATACAGAACTAAGAAAGTTAATTTCTAATATTTAGAAAGTAGTGAGTTTATAGTCTTTTCTTATAGAAATACAAAAAAAAGATATCGCCTTTGGCAGAGAAAATGTGTCCTTTTTGGTGGATTCTGCTATTTGGCTTTTCTGACTAATATTTCCCACGGCCAAGAGGCACGTGATCTGAAGTCCACAAAGCAAAAAGTAGCAATATAATCAAACATCTGTTAGTAATTAAACAGTAATGATTTTAGTTTCTCATATATTAGATCCTAGGAGAATTCAGAAAATTAAGGATTTATGATTCTGTATCTTATTGATGCTATCAAACATTATTTTATGTACATATTTTGATGTAATATAGTTTTAAAAGGTCAACTTAATTTTTTTAAAAATTGCAGAGAAATTATCATTCAGCATGAACAAGAAATGTTAATGGATTCTACTTGCAAAGATCTTATATCTTAGGGGTATAGAAGGAAGGGAAGGAGGGAGGGGAGGAGGGAGAGAGGGAAGGAGGAAGGGAGAAAAAGAAGGGCGAGGGAGAGAACATCTCTACTCCAGCTTCAAAGACAATCATATTTCTCCTCTCTGATTGTGGTAACCAAAGAGCATTCCTTACTTTTGAAGTGCATAAAACACTGTTCAAAGAAGGCAAGATGATATATGCCTAACATCTCCATCTACAGTTGTGAAATATTGCTCATACTGGACTCACTAAGTCAAGGACTATATTGTGCTAATTCATTTAGGTTAGATCATATGCATTATCAGTGTATCAAAGCATGGTGTAATAAAACAATCCATTTATAACATAAACCTGGATTTCCAATAGGAAAAAAAGAAAAAGGATTTGAAAACAGTTCAACTTCTTGTCACAACTCAAGAAGCAGTGAAAGAAGAAAGCATATAGAAATTATAAACACGACATTAAAATAAAATCCAGGTTGTTACTCGTGGTATTATGTCAATTTTCAAAACATTATTTTTTAAAAGATACTGACAATAAAAAGCTAAGGTTGAACTCAGTCATAATAGACTATAGACACTTGGTGTTTTCCAACAATTTTATGAAGTGAGTAAAAATGGATCAGCAATTCTCTCAGTTACCCTCACACCCAGAAACACTCTATCCCATCCCCCTTCCCCCTGCCTTCACAAAGGTGTTTCTCCACCAGCCCACCCCCACCTCACCACCCTAGCACTCCCATATATTGGGCCATCGAGCCTCCATAGGACAAAGGTCTTCTCCTATTAATGCCAGACAGTGCCATCCTCTGCTACATATGCAGCTGGAGCCATGGGTCCCTCCATGTGTACTCTTTGGTTGGTGGTTTCATTCTTGGGAGCTCTGGGAAGTCTAGTTGGTTGATATATCTGTTCTTCCTATGGGGTTGCAAGCCCCTTCAGCTCCTTCAGTCCTGTTTCTGACTCCTCCACTGGGGACTCTGTGCTCAGTCCAATGGTGAGCTGCAAGCATCCGCCTCTGTATTTGTCAGGGTCTGGCAAAGCATACATCTGTGTGTAACAGAATGAGCATTACTCAAATAAATAGAAGACTGACAGTAGTAATAAGTCTTGATCTTTAGCAGAGCTATTGCTGACTACCCAGAAACCATCCCCATCGCATGCATACCCTGGCATCCCAGTGCACTTGGAAAGGTTCTGCAGTAGCATGTCAGAGAAGGGTTTCCCTGTGGATGAGGAAGAAATCATGATTGCATTAAAAAACAAGGTCTTAAAAGGATCAAGTGCAATTACTTGCAAAATTGTTTGTTCCTGGAAAAGAAGAAGAAATGAATAATTTTTTAGGCATTTATATAAACAACAGTAACACGGAAGTGGTTGGACTTTCAGAAATATGCTCACAGTGTGGCTCTTGATTGTATGCACTTGCCATGTCTGCCTTGACTGGCTGGTGACAGTGTTTTCTGTGTGTCTAATTGTTTTGGTTAATTTTTTCACTGCATGGTCTGTTCTATCTACTGAAGTGCCAACACAGAATGTAAGGGCTTTCTGGGGTTAATGGAGGAGATAACAGGCTGGATTACATGGTTAAGGGTTCTATCTTCTATCCAGCTTAGAAATCCTTACAAAAGAACACTCTGTCATTTTAAACCAATATTGCCCAAACCCTCCAAGATTGAAAAAAAATTCATACTAAACTTAAAACATTCATTTTAATTTTAAGTGTTCTATTTACCATAATAGTCAAGGCCAGACACAGAATCTTAGGGCTTAAAGACAACCTGAGACAGAGCAAGCACTTCCTCCTGCAGTCAGGGTTTCAGCTAAGTCACCCACCAGTCGGTGTAAAGCCTTCACAGCTTTTGACAGATCTGTTAGTTTTATTCATTGGTATAATTCCACGAGAAATGTCTTCCTTGATTCTCAAATACGATAAAACTAGTAAATCCTAGGCTGTTGATGAATATGAATATTAAAACAAGTTAGAAACACAAATAATCACCTTTTGATGGTATCTTTCAAGGGTATATTAGTATATTTTTAACATCAGAAAGTAATATGGATTTAAATCCTGGCTAACAAATCGATTTGCTGAGCAGCTCTGGGCAGCTCACAGCTGCAGCATATGAAGGTCTCCAGAGCAACTGGCTGCGAGTTCCCTGTGTCTAAAGTGCTATTCATTTTATTTGTCTCAACTCTTGCCCCTTAAAGCACCATTCCTTTTCTCAAATATAAGGTCTTATATAACATATGAACATGTGAATTATTTCCCTTTGATATGACATGAAAATCCAACATCTGACACAGACATATATGCATATATCTTTTGCACATCTACACACTACTCACATATTACTGTAGAATTTTCCATCATCAGTTGATAATTTCACTAGACTAAGGTTTTCTAGTTTAGGCACAGGTTTTCCATTGTTTCTCATACATTCATGCTTATATGATAGTAACACTGTAAGAGACCATGATTTGAAAAAAAAATACCCCAAACAAATAATATGCAACAGCAAAGAGTATTTATTCTGCAAAGAACCTGTCTGTAAGTGTGCACCATACTTCAGGATGGAAGACAGAGATGTGGATTTTACAGGATCAATTTAAAGCCTGCTAGGGTAGGAGTAGATAGCATTTGCCTTTCTTTCCCTTGATTGGCTGGTTCTGTCTCCAGGGATATAGGTAGGTGCCTCTGTGATTGTTTCAGGTTCTGGGCATGGGACTGGGGGACTTTTGCTGATTAACTATACTTGGATCAAACTAGGTGATAGGAGAGCTTCTACAGCTCCTGGTTGGTGCCTATAAGGTTAGCTCAGGCTAGGTGGTTGGGCAGCTTCCTGATTGGCTGCCTCTAAGGAATTGGTTTTCCTGGAATTCTTTCTGATTTTTCCAGTTCTGAGAAACAGAAACTTAGACGTAGTCTCCCAAACTGTCAGTTTGCAGTCTGTTATGGAATCAGCCTGGCTCTGGCTATCTCTGTCTTCGCAACACTATATAGATAATATACGTGTGTGTGTGTGTGTGTGTGTGTGTGTGTGTGTGTGTGTGTGTGTGTGTTTGTGTTTGAAATCCTTCTCTGAATAATAAATTTACACTTATTACAAAAATTATAGATGATATAGTAATTATATTTCACTGTTAAGAAATATAAAAATGTATGTTTCCAGACATCAGTCCTTACCAGACTTACTTTTTTAAACAACAACAATAAAACAGAATTACTATTCTAAGAAATCTAACTAAAAACATCAGTTCTTATTACATAGAATGAGTCATCGTAAGCTCATAACATAGGTTAACATGTACTTTGAAAACCACAGCGTCAAGCAATTGTTGTAAACAGATGTGGACAGCATTCTTCAGACTCTGCCTGGGTAATTGTTACTACTTTTCTGGCATCTTCTTGTCTTTTCTGGACAGATATGTCAAGGCACTCATTTTAGTGAATGGAGCAGATGTGAAGTCCAGCTTAATTTCCATCTCCTTACTGAAGACTCTGGACCTCACCTGTGAGTGGCAGCTCACTGTACTTGACCATTCATCATCTGCACGCTTTGGCAGGCAGTACTTTGGGAATAAGTTGCCCTTATTCACCAGTGCAACTTTAGCAGAGAATCAAATGAAGTTTGCAGATGAAGGAATGAACTCACATTTTACTTTCAATTGTTTGACCCCACTGTCTTAGGGCTTTCTATTGCTGTGACACAACATCATGATTATGGCAACTCTTTTAAAGAAAAACATTTAATTAGGACTAGCCTACAGATTCAGTCCATTATCATCGTGTCTGGAAGCATAGCAGCGCACAGGCACACACAGTGTTGGAGAAGGAACAGAGAGATCTTCATCTGGATTGGCAGAAAGAGAAAGACACTAGACTTGCCTTGAGCACTTGAAACTTCAAGGCCAGCCTCCATATGATGCACTTCCTCCATCAAGGCCAAATCTCCTAAAGTGCCTCTACCTATAAGTCTACATGTGTCATTTTATTCAAGTCACCACACCCACCCACATGACATTGCCTTGCATTCTATAGAAATGTCAATCTAGTAAAGTGTTTTTTAAGGCAGATAAAACAGTTTGCAGCCATTAGACTTTACTTCAGAAAATCAGTAATGCGGTTTCCTGATTTCATTCTTAACTTGCTAAGATTTTTTTTTAATTTGAGTGTCTTTATTAATAAAAACTGAATTGAATTTTACATGTGAAGCTGTGACAGGAATTCTCGAAAAATGAAACATGGTATTTTATAAGCTATGCATAAAAATAGGATGCTAATTGAAAAAAAAAACTCTAAAGGGAAAAGTAAAAAAAAACAAAACAAAACAAAAAACATATCTAACTGCTACTGTAAAACCTCCTGACAAACTCAAGTGAAAGACAATCAATCAGATAGGAGAGACATGAACACTATTCCTACTATGCACTTTCGAGGTCAGTCTTCTTAGGAATTGATCTTTAAACACAGTCCTGGACAAGCCTGCTATCTGATACTTCTCCTCATGTACTTTCATATATCACTATTAATCTATGATTTTTAAATTATGAACCATTTTCATTGACATTAACTGTTTGGCCAAAAAAAGGGAGACTACTTTAATGTTTTTTTCTTTTAAAATATTTTATTTTCCTCTCATATATTTTTGATTGTGAGCCTAGCCTTCAACAGCTGAGGCTGAGCAACCTCTCCATCTCTTGAGGTGGGGTTGGGGGAGAACCCTCTAAGAGACCAAGAGGAGGGGGACATGGTGAAGAACTTTGGGAGGAGTTGGGAGGGGGCAACACTTGGAATGTAAATAAATAAAATAATTAGTTGAAAAATTAAATATTGTATTTTATACTAGCAGGTAAACAATGGCTTTCACCCTGTACTTTCTGTACGTATTGTGTGTGTCATTACACTTGCTTCCTATTCAGTCTTCTTCTCAGCTGCCCCCTCCCATCCATCACATCTAGAAGTTTCCTTTCATTTCTTCAGTTGCTCCCTCTTCCTCTTATCACATGAATTTTACCACTTTTCTATATTCCATCTCTATCATCAGCCCCCTCCTATTGTGATCCCTAGTTGAGTGACCTATACACACACACACACACACACACACACACACACACACCTAAGCTGGTTGCATTTCATGGCTATTGTGAATGGTGAAGCACTAACAATGGATGTGTGAGTGCCTCTGTGGCCTGCTGACTTACAGCCTATTGAGTACACACTCAGGAATGTCACAGCTGTGTCAGACTGTAGTTGTAATTTTGCTTTTTGATGACCTTTTGTGGTGATTTCAAAATGCATGGTTTATATTCTACAAGAGTGAGTAAGGGTTCCTTTTCCCCGTATCTTTGCCAACCACACTTATTCTCACTTGTGCTATTGATTTGAACTTGATGAAATGAAATCCTGAATTGGTTTCACTTTATATTTCCTTGGATGGGAAAAGTTTCACATTATTAATTATCTCTATATTTTAAAAAATCCAGGAAGTGAAACTTTTGCTTATGACAAAATTGCTTTTGACCATACAATATTCTAAGTTTCTAGACAACAGATTGCAAAGAGAGTCACTTTTATGGTCTAGTGTCACACAGAATTCAGGCAGACAGTGTACACTAGAAATGATATGTTTTTTTTCATTACATTCAAAAATGAAAAAAACTTCTCTTGGTAGTGAAAAGCTATATTCTAAATATTATAGCAAAGGAATGAGCAAACAGGCAAAATAAAACAAAAGATACTTTTCAGAATTGATGATTAAAATTTTGAAACTTCAGCAGTTATACATTAAAAAGTATGCACATTATGATAATGTTATACACATACCATTATATATATATGTGTGTGTGTGTGTGTGTGTATTGATTTATATGTAGTGTTTTCATAGTAATACATAATATAATTTGCAAGTCATTTTAAAATTTTAACAGAATGTTAAAGATATTAATGGGAAACAAATAAAATAAAAATCACAATACTCACACCCAAATTTTGCCTTTGTTATTCAACGTAATCAGTAGTTTCGATTGATGAGTGAAAAGTTGAGGGACGAGGTGACTGGGGAGGTTGTGAACTGTAGAGCAGAGCATATTGGTGCCTGTTTTCTAAACCAGTACCATTTCCAGCTGGATTCCAAGCACGTGTACCTCCCACTCCTCCTTAAGTGGGCTTTGTCCTTTACCCTGGAGAACCTCCTACTGGGCATTACTTTGTAGTTTTGTTCTATCTGACAAGTCGAAGGAGTGGGGTCTGAATTCAGTTCCTAGGGAACCCAGTTTGGTGATTTTAAACTTCTCTGACCTCAAAATTATCAATGTTAATAAAAGACTACGTTCCTGGTTTTTTTTTTTTAATAGCTTTTTCTAAAGAATATGCTAAGAGGTGCATTAATCTATCGGTATAACAATACACCAGTCACAATCAGTTTAACAAAGTGTCCATTTATCAGAATGATACTCAAAGTTCTCCCTACTGCCTGCCCTCTATCTATGCAGAGGTTCTCAGAGCAATAATGCTGCCAGGCATAGCTCATTCCTATGCTGCTCATGCCGCTAACACAATGGGCACACTTCGCCAGGCCCTTCCTTCTTGTGCCTTACTAGGTTGATAGCTCCGTATGACTGATGATGGCGTCTCTTCTCTAGTAGCATGCATAGCACCTTCCAGCACCACGCAGGCTAGCCAGGAGGGATGAAATCTCCAGGTCAGCGCCAGCTTGATTTCTCTGTTATCTATGACTCACACATGTGGCATCTTCAGCAATAGGATCATATTGTCAAGTTCTGGAGGGTAACCAAGGGCTCAGGCACTAAACTTTGATGTCTGGGAATCTTGGGTTCTTGCTTCCTGGTATCTCCAAAAAGTAACTGATTTCTGGCTGTGGGAATTGTACTGGTTTTATAGTAGTGGCATTATTGACCCATTGTAGGATGACTCCATTTTTCAACCCCCTCTCTGACATCACATACACACACACACACACACACACACACACACACACACACACACGCTGTTCTCTCTTTGAGTCCTTACATATTACAGACACACATACACACCCTTGCATGTTTGTGTCTCCTCTTTGTCACTACTAACAATTGTACTAAACTACCATAAGAATGTGAGTATATGTCCACAAAGGAACTGCACTCACTATGAAAAGAGCTGGAAAACTTAAAAAAAACTTTAAAATTTCTCCTGATTCTTCTTGGTTCCTAAATCATTTTCCCTTCATTTAATATATATTAGCAGATATTCAATGTCAAATCTTTCTGTTGAGTAAGTAGAAAGATTATCAGCTTTGTTAACCTATGTCCTAAGTCCTATAGGTGAGAACAGGAGCCTTTGGTACTTAGACTTTCCCACCAAGCTGATCTGGGATGAAAACATAGAATTTGTAAAGAGAAAAATGAGATTTCTTTTACTCAACAGAAATCAGTTTATCTACAATAAATCAAGAACAGAGGTTCAAAACAAGATTTGCTCTTAAAGTCTTTGATACTGTGATATATTCCTAATTAGTATATGAACTCAATACAGAACTGTAGAACATCAGTCTGTATGAAATTTAGCCCCTTCAGTTTTGTATTCCCTCATAAATGAAAGCTAATATCTATGATAATTTAAGAAATATACTTTAAAGACAAATTTAGTTCTTTTGATTCCTATGTCTTTGAAACTTTAGCAAAACAAGGCACTTATATACAACTTCTGTATCAGTCAGGGTTCTCTAGAGTCACAGAACTTACGGGTTGTCTCTATATAGTAAGGAGATTTGTTGATGACTTACAGTCTAGTCCAACTCCCAAACAATAGTCAGCAGCAGCTGTGAATGGAAGTCCACGGATCTAGCAATTGCTCAGTCCCAGAAGGCAAGCAGTGAAAAAGAAATAGAATCTACCTTCTTCCAACATCCTTATGTAGGTCTCCAGCAGAAGGTGTGGCCCAGATTAAAGGTGTGTACCACCACACCTAGATCTGGGACTTTCTTTGTCCCAGATGACCTTGAACTCAGAGATCTCCTTGCCATAATCTCCTGGCATTCATAGTCACTATGCCTCAAGATCTCCATGCCAAGATCCAGGTCAGAAACTTGTATCTTCCAGCCTCAAGATCAGGAAGGATCACAGGAGAGCCTTCCAATTCTGGATTGTAGTTCATTCCAGATAGAGTCAATTGGACAACCAGGAATGGCCACTACATTCCACCCTTTGGCAACTTGACACAAATAATATCCCATGTCCACAGGAAACAATAATAAGGTACTGAAGATGCCTAACATGATGTAACTAGTCCTTGTACAATTGCAAATGCATGTGTAAATTTACAATGGGGCAATGTCCCTTGGGAACATTCTTTTAGTATCTCAACTTAAATACCAGTTGATGATAAAGAAATAGTACAAGACCAAATCCCATGGGCTGCTAAGAATCACTACTGTTCCATGAACTCACAATTGCACCCGGTACTTGAGAGATTTCAAAATGACAATCAGAAAATTCAAACTAGTAATACAAGACAAACTTATATTTTATTCTTTTGTTGTTCTTGTTATCTTAAAATTTCTCTACTCCTATTTTACAGAGCTTAATAATGTATTAAATTTTAAAGGTATCAAGTGCTTATAAACTAGCTCAATGTCTGCTCTTCTCAATTTCAAAGCTGAAATTTTACTTTTCTACTATAACCATTCAACAAACTTCATAACAGACAAGAAGTTGTATTTAAAAACTTTACATCCAGAATCTGCAAAAGTCTCTAGCCCATCTAATTGTCTAAAAAACACCGCATAACAAAAACACTGCAAGGAGAGTAATTGTTTCAAAGCAATATTGAAGAAATCTAATTCTACTACATTTTACAGTCTGGTTTCTAAATGATATTGTGGTTGACAACTGAAAAATATATTCAATACATTTTTCATTTAAAAATAATTTACAATCACCTTTGTTCCCATGTCTATTTAAATACTCATATAAGTATGGGTATTTGTGCAAAATGATATATATTGCAAATTTGTACTGATATATATATAATCAGACAAACAATTTATCATGTATGACAATGTCAGGTGTGAATACTTTATTTGATTTTATTTAGGTATTACTAAAATACAATGTAAATTTTCATTAACATGTGGAAATTTTAATAAATACACTAGTCAAACTTCTGCCACTAGAGGAAAAATTCACTTACAAAGACAAAAGCTAAATTTCGGAGCATGGTTTTAGTCATTTCAGGAATTATTGATTCACCCCACTGTCATTGAGCCTCGAGGGGGTGCAATACACTATGGGAAGAAAAATAAGACTAAAATTGCCCTTAATAAAGTGGCATTGCTACTTTCATGTCATTACCTAAGCATGAGAACTAGTGAACTGAAGTTTAGATGATCAATAGCAATGGACATAAATAGTGACATGATTGTATTCCTTATTTAGATGATTTGTTGTATCTGAGGTAAAGAATAATAATGCAAAAAGAAATTCTCTGGAGAACATGGCAACAGAAAGTATCTACAGAAGCAGAAGTCTTGAACTTTGCTAT
The DNA here is from genome assembly GCF_000001635.26 of Mus musculus. Lineage (NCBI taxonomy): Eukaryota > Metazoa > Chordata > Mammalia > Rodentia > Muridae > Mus > Mus musculus. Next base: position 124,080,198 of record NC_000069.6, on the reverse strand, counting down.
TCAATGCTGAGAAATAGTGTCCATAGTGCAGACAATATTACCACATTTTCTTAGCTATATAGTAGTATATATGAAACAGAATTCATCATGATAGTTCATGCATTGTGTAAAATATTTATTTAGGGCCTTTATTTGCTGATTCTGATATTAAAAGAGGAATTCAAGACTTTGTGAAAATAGCAATTGCTATCTCCCATAGGGTTCTAGACATGGTATACCTGGCATACTACTCAGGCATCAGGAAGGAAACTCAGATTCAATATTAGACAAACATGCTAGATAAGGACTTTGAGACCTCAAAGAGGAGTTTTCTTGAATAATATTAAATTTTCAATATAACACAAGGGTATCATAGAATGCATGGTCTGTTTGTATTCCTACAGCTTTCATATGAGTCTGTTCTGGTCCATTCACCCTGTTGAAAAAAATGTATTGTCTTAGAGATAAGAACTCCTCTGAAATAAACTGAGAGTTAATTATATTACCAGAATAAACAACATCTAAGAGAAGTCGATGGAAAGAGAGGGCTGAAATTAATAAAATGCAAATTTAAAACATCACAAAGAATCAATGAAACAAAAGTTGCCACTTTTAAAAGATTAAGGAAATTGACAATTAGCTAAATTAAAAGTCACAAAAAACAAAAGCTATAAAATTAGATGTTAAAGGGCAAACATTACAAGAGACATTAAAAAAGTCGGAGAAGTAGGACATACTTCAAAAATATATTCCACTAAACTGAAAAAGATCTAAAAGAAATGTATGGATTTCTAGGTATATTTAACATGCAAAAGCTATCAAAATAAAACAAATAATTTTAATAGACTCACTACATCAAATGAAATAGAAGCAGTCATTAAAAAATCTCCCGACTGAAAAATAAATAAATAAACCCTTTGGCCCAGGTGCTTAACATGCAGAATTCCATAAGACCTTCAAAGAAGAACTAACATTAACACTCCTCTAATTATCCCATAAAATAGAAAAGAGACATTTTCTTTTTATGAAGCCAGTATTGCCCTGACTCCAAAACCTGACAAAGACCCAATTCAAAAAATAATATTATAGGCTAATATCTCTGATAAACTCAGACCCCAAATTTCTTTCAAAGTGAAATCAAGAAGAAATAAAAAATATATACCCTTGATCAAGTTGACTCAACCCCCAAAAATTTAATCATGGTCCAATATATATAAATCAATAAATATACCACATAAATATACTCGATGACTAAACTTACATGATCATCTCATTAGATACAGGAAAGCCATTGACTCTTCATAGTAAAAGTCTTGAGGAGAATGTGGATATGGTAGCACATCTCAATATAATAAAGGCAATGTACAACACGACTACAGCCAACATCATGTTTAGTGGAGAAAAATTCAAAGAATCGCTTCATAAATAAGTAACAAAGGCAAAGATGCCTCTTTTCTCCAGCCCCATTCAGGACAGTACTTTAAGTATTAGCTATAGTAAAAAGAAAACTTATAGAGATGACAGGAATAGAAACAGAAAAGAAAGAAGTGAAAAAAAATCCTCATTTGCAAAAGGTATTATCCTTTACATAAAAGGCTCTAAAAGTTCCACCAGAAAATTCCTACAGCTGATAAACACATACATCAAACTGTCAGGATATAAAATTCATATGTAAAATTCAGTTCCTTTTCTATATAATAATGATAGGCATTATAAGAAAGAAGTCAGAAAATAGTCATACTATTATGAAAAAAATAAGGTGTTTTGAAATATATTTAACTGTAGAAGTGAAAACTTGTAAAATAAAAACTCAAAGAAACAGAAAAAGATATTGATGAAGACAGATGAAAAGTCGACCCACAATCATAGTGGGTACGCATCATATGGTGAAAATGGACATCTTACCAAAAGCAAGCTATAACTCATCACAATTTCAAAGTGTGGCTCCCAGTTGGTTGACCATGTGCCAGTAGATGGCCTCATTCTGGAGAATATTTGGACAGCACAAGTTGGAATGGATGGTTTTAAAACAAAATTAAACTGAGGATCTTGAAGACATAAATTTGAGTAGGCAGGGGATGGGTGGACCTGGAAGTAACTTGGGGTGAATGTGATCAAATTACATCATATGAAATTCTCCAATAATTAATTTAAAGTTAAAAAAATCTTATTGTCCTCTTGGAGATATAATAAATTTCCCAGGAATTACCAAGTTTCTGAAGTTAAATTATTGAGCAGCTAAGCTAGTCATAAAATTTGGAAGGTGTATACTATATTCTGGAGGACAAGACCTAAAAAAGATGATCTTAACAAAGGGAAATTAATATGACATATAAACACAGCACATTCAGTAAAATTATATTCATGTCATATGAAAACCATCCTGAATCTGATGGAACGGAGTTAATTAACTTAAATATAAATAGAGATGTATTTCTGATGAATAATATGCTGATTTCAAAATACAGTGTAAAGAAGTTGTTAACTGGCCAATGCAATGAAGTTTTTATATATGTACATGCATAAAAAAGTAGAGCTAACAGGTATGTAAGTCCTAATATAAAAGGAACTAACTGTGTATGTAAATATCTCATCTATTTGTTATAATGTGTAATTTTTTTTAGTCTTCTAAGTGGTGTGTGTGTGTGTGTGTGTGTGTGTGTGTGTGTGTGTGTGTGTGTGTGTGTGTGTGTGTAGCTAATAGTATATATAAATATTTCATCTATTTGATATGTGTAACTTTTTAGTGTTTTGAGTGGTGTGTGTTCCTCAGATTTCTCTGTAATAATCTTTGTCCTTCCTTTCTTGCTCTCCTCTCAAATCTTTTCTTGTAAACAGTGGTTAATCTGCTTTTTATTACTGAATGGATTTTCTTTCCATTGTTTATGTATCAGAATCATCTAGTTGGCAGTCTTTTCTGTGTAAGGCTTCAGTGCCGTGGCTTCGTTGGTCAGTTGGCCTATGAACTGGTACTCTGATCCTGAGTCTCCTCGCACAGTGAGGATGAGGTCGTCCTCCCCGTTTGCTTTTGTTACACATAAAGCTGCGATGGACATTCCTGGATGTCCATATTCATCTCTTATGGCAATATGGAAGAGTACATATCTGAGTCACAGAGCATGTATTCCTCTAGTTTTTTAAGGAATCACTAAGATATTTTCCAAGTGATTATAGAAGCTTGTAGTTTTACCAGAAGCAGATGAGAATCAAATGTTATACTTCTATGTACAAGGTGGCAGCCAGAGATTTCATTGTGACATTTTATTAAGTAGAAAATGGTACTTCACTTTAAAACAATATATATTTCCTTAATTACTAATGTTTGAGGATTATTATACAATCCAGGTAATAACTTTCTTTTTGATAGTGTTACTGTTCATAGTTTATCTCTTTTTTATTTGACTACTTTATTATTATTGAGATTTGAAACCTTCTCAAGTAATTATATTATGTTTATTTCATACACACACACATATCATATACTCTCTCTACTTGTAGATAACACCCTTAGCAGTTTTTAGTGTAGAACTGTGCTTGTAAGTGTCTGCATTGAAACAACTTAATGCGTGATGGTATTTGGGAATTAGGAATAAACAAATGTCCTGGATTAGCTGTGCAAAACTTCCCTGTGGCCTCACTTTAACACGACACTCTTATCTTGCAGTTTCTTCTTATATGAATGCCTGAGCGTGTTCCTACATCTGAGTCATTCTTTATATGACATTGTGTAAGACACCCAGCCCATGCCAAGTTTTAGTCTTGAGAGAGGAAATAGTCACTGTGCCAAGGGAAAGCACACAGCAGAAGATGTAGCCAGGAAACTGCAGCAACATTTTCTCCACTGGAGCTGTCCTACTGAGATGGTCTCCCATCCATCCATCCTCATTGTAAACATGCTGTGGTCCTGGCTGGCAGCACGCACTTTTTAATATTCCTGCAGATTAGCTTTGCTTCCTCGGGAAACAGTCTTTACTTCAACCTGTGTTTAAGGCTATTGCAGAGGAAAGCCCTTGGGTTCCCACAGGCTTACATACACAGTATGCATACAAAATGACACTCCTTCTGCTCGTTTCCTATATATGGTTGGTTGCTGCTATAAGATCATGTTGGCAGTTTTATTTTTAGCAATTACTCCTCTAAAGGAGGATAGCTTACATATGGTTTTAAACTGTTCACAGAAAAAAATTCAGCTCTAATATGAATTCAAAATGAAATGAAACAAGTTAATCCAAGTTCACGATTAGTGAAGGAAAAAGGAGCCCCCAGCTGTGCCAGCATTTCCCATATGTGTCTTCTTGGGGGAAAGAATCATCTATGTAATATAGGGGAAGTCAGGAAAATGAACTCTCTGGCAACAATTACGTTTTTGTAAATCACAGATACTATTCCAGTGTCTCTCCTCTGCATAACTGAATATCATTAAACTACCAGTGCTATTAAGGTCTCACTCTCCCTCATTTCTTAATATATTTCCAGTCTCAAGCATAAAACAATTAAAGTGCATCAGCTATTCTATAGCTCTTTTATTTTTCTGAGTGAGTTCTCCCAAAACTAGCTCTGAGATCTAGCCATATAACTCTGCAGTTAGAGTTGGTGCTGCCTCCTTTACCCCAAAGATTTGAATATCCATGTTTATCAAATAAGGAAAATATTTTGGTTGTGTAAAAAGTTTGTCAAGTTATAAATTTCAAGGAAAAGGAAGATTTAAATGAGATATGCAGGATAATTATATATGCATATTTTATTTTCTTTGTTTATCCACTCTGAAAATAATTCTTTTGGTACTTTTCAATGAGTTGACAGGTTATAGATATTTCAGCTATCCCAGGCCTTATCCAAATGAAGTTGTAATTACCACAATATGTTGAAATAATCTAACTCTAAGCCTTTGAGTTTGCTGAGAACGGAAGCATTTTCCAGAGTGAAGAATGTCTCCAACAGTCAGAATAGGAATTATCTTTGAATTAGTCATATCTGCTCACTTATGATAGGCTAATACAGTTACCATTATATGTGAGCAGGATTTTACTTACATAGAAATAACACAGTGTGGATTCAAGAAAAAATATATTCAATATTTTGGAACAACCCAGTAACAGAATTATAAGTAGTTAAAAATATATTCACTCAACCCTACGTAAAGTGCTCCAGGCAACCAAGGAATGCTGAGAGCAGGAGAAATAGGTTTTCCCCAGGGAAGAGCACACCAAACTGGTTATCTGCTGGGGACAGCATACAATGACAGGAACTGCCAGAAGTAGGTCTGGATGGAGACACCTCAGATGCCCGCACTGCCTGGCAGTCCCTGTCATTGTCCACTGTCCCCAGCAGTTATCCAGTACCAAAGGGTCACCCCGGAAAACATAATACAAGCACTGTACAGACTGAGGAGGTTGTGTACACACACACATGCATGCATTTAACAACAATGATAAATGACAAAAGAGGACATGGATTTAAAAGAGAGCAAGGAGGTGTATAAAAGAGGTTTGGAGGGAGAGGGAATGTAATCACATTCAAATCTCAAAAAGAAAAAAATTCCCATTGGAAGGAAAGTGTCATGTGGAACACAATTATAGAAAAGTTGCTGTAGGGTTTGCATGCTGAGAACTGCATGGACTCAGGGCTGAATTCTGTGGGTTGACATGAAGAATACCCAACAACACGGTAAGCACATAATATATATGATTATATGATAGTAGTCATCTTGCTCATCAAATATACTGTGCTCTCACACCCAAACACTCACACTCACGTCTTTTAAAGCTTCGTTCAAATACTGGTCATACTTTTTGTTCAGTCTGTCTAAAGCAATGTGAAATGGTGAATTTTAAGTCATCAGCATACCCTGTGCCTAATAGGCTCAAATCTAGACACACCATGGTGAGAAGAAATCCATCAACTTAATACAAAAACAAACTGGAGGAGGAAAAAAATAACCATCAGGGAATAGTAACATATTATGCTACAAACCATAAGATAGAAGACCCCAAATCTGTAGGAAAACTAAAATACTCTGGTGTTCTGCTCTTTAGGGTCAGGGTTTGTATGTTGTTAGGGTATCCAGCATGCTAGGCAAGTAGTCCACCACTGAGTCACAGTTACAGCCCCACTGTTTAAGGATATCGTTCTCCAAGAATATGATGTGTAAGCTAGAAATAAAAGAAGCTAAAGGCTTATGTAAGAGGAAAGAACAACTAAGAAGCCACAACTGCTGTGGGGGAAATTTACCAGAATAAAAATAACTGTAGCATAAAGTACAATCTAAAGAAGAAAGAGATGATGTTACCGTGAAACACTAATGCTTGATCCAAGATTACTGAAAGTTAATAGCTTTTACAAAGTTTTAGTTCTTGTTTTGGATTTTTAGAGGGTTTCACATGGTTTTAAATGGTTTGTTACCATTTCTTTTTAGGGGGTGTCTAAAAATAGATATGAATATAAATGTTATCTAAACAGATTTTATTTTTTCCTCAAAAAAAAAAAAGAGAGAGAGAGAGAAGCAACCATTTATTGGCTTTTGGGGTGCAGGTTACACCCTGTGTTAAGGTATCGCCATGAAACCAAACTAAACAGAAAAGGGCAATGATACAGACATTTGGGAGGAAAACATCCTTTGCTCTGTAGAAAGATCATAACAGTTTCATAACAGATTATGAAAAATCATAATCATGAGCAGAAAACTAAGTCCCTATGTAAGTGAGGCAGGAGTAACTTAAGAGAACAGCTCAGAGTCATATGGGGGTCCACAGAGTTGGGATAAGACTTGGTGCAGGAGTGTAACTGCCAGCTTTCCCAACTGCATATATGCTCCCTGGAGAAACTACTCAGAGACCTCTTCTGTGTGAATCCATGCTGTCTTAGTCAAGGTTTCTATTCCTGCACAAACATCATGACCAAGAAACAAGTTGGGGAGGAATGGGTTTATTCGGCTTACTCTTTCATACTGCTGTTCATCACCAAAGGAAGTCAGGACTGGAACTCAAGCAGGTCAGAAAGCAGCAGCTGATGCAGAGGCCATGGAGGGATGTTCTTTACTGGCTTGCCTCCTCTGGCTTGCTCAGCCTGCTCTCTTATAGAATCCAAGACAGCCAGCCCAGAGATGGTCCCACCCACAAGGGGCCCTTCCCCCTTGATCACTAATTGAGAAAATGCCTTAGAGTTGTATCTCATGGAGGCATTTCCTCAACTGAAGCTCCTTTCTCTGTGGTAACTCCAGCTGTGTCAAGTTGACACAAAACTAGCCAGTACACATGCTTAGTCCAATAATCATTTCTACAAGCTCATAGCTCAATTAACCCGCTTAAGGTAGTCTAAGTCATGCCGCATGCCTGGTTATCTAGTCCTCAGATTACGGTGTCCAGGAGAATCTCCCCTTGTCTCACCCAACCCCAGAATTCCTCTCTTTGTGCCAGATATCCCATCTTCTAACCCTGCTTTAGCTCATTGGACAGTCAACATTTTCTTGACAGGTGAATGCTTTTACATAGTGTACAAGAGATTATCTCTACAAAAGTGCAAAACTACATTGGCATACCCTTTAAATGAAGATAAAAGACTAGCAGTGAATATGCTTATTCCTTTCTCGCTCTAATTTAGTTTTGGAGAAATAACATGTGGTCATAAAATGCTCTTTCTTAGGCAAAAAGTTTGAGATTGAAATTAAAAGTGTATACCTTTTAACAAACACAAATACTTCCTCCATTGGGTAAAACTTTAATATCTGTTTTTCTTTTGCCCAATAAGAAAATCAGTTGGCAAATGTTATATTTTTAAAAACTTTACAATTATATTATATAAACATAAATAAAAATTAAACAAGGCATTAAGTAAAGGGTGCATGTTGAACTCTTATTTGAATCAATTACTTCCCTTTGTTAATAAATGGTCATACTAAAAGAAGAAAAAGGAGGAGTGGGAAGACAAGGGGTGGGGGGAAGAGGGGGCAGCAGCAGCCTATTGGCTGTTTAACAGAAAATAAATTAGAGGAGGTAAAATGAAAATCTATACATTGGGGGATCATTTCATTAGAAAAACAAGGACATCAGCATCAACACTCCACAAAATTGCCTGTTCATCAAGCTGTGCTGGGATAACTTGATAATCAAGTGACAATAAAGAACTCATACATCACAAAATCTAGGTAAATGTGAAGCAAAAACAAAAACAAAACAGAAATTTAAAAAACTACCCTCAATATAAGACGTAGGTCTTAGATGAAATTATGGATCTAATAGCAATGGACTTGTACTTTTACAGAAATGTTTCATAGATGTAACAATGAGGAAAAGATAGGTTCGGCATTGTCAAAATATTAACCTTAGGAATGAATTGAAACCTCATTGATGAAGAACGATGTTGCTCTAGCAGAAGCACCTGCATCTAATCTACAACTGCAGTTCCAGTGGGACCTCATCCATCCATCATCTGCTTGTCAGGATGTAAAAGATACCCTCACACAGATACCTGAATATGCAAAAATGTTATTTTTTAGAAAAAGAATTAATAAATTAAACACTTTTTTCAAAGGTGACCACTAAGAAACTGGAGTGAGAGGCAGCTGTGTCAGTGTACTATGTAATCTAGGTTCCTCTAACCCTGCTTCATAATGCAAGGGATCAAAACCCTACAATTAAACACACAGTATCATCCAATAGACACAGAAATTTGTATTCGTATATTTATTCATTTCATTTTCTTCTGCTTAAAATATTGCTTCCTGTATTCTCTGAAAGGCTGCTTTGGTAGTCTTGAATGTTTTTAGCCTGTTTATATCATGGAAAGTAAAACAACCATGTATAGTAAAGGAACAAATTTGAAGAGCCAAACTTATCATTACTCTATATGCTACCAATTTTTGCTGTTTATACTTTTATTATCAGCAACAGAATGCCAGCACAACCTTGGGATTGCTTTGATTACTTCTGTATTCTCAAAGCCTCACAGAATGTTTAACAGAGTCATCACTCAGTAAATAGATAATGATTGTGTGAATAAAATGGATTTAAAGCAAGATTTGAAGAAATAATGAGAGGGTGTAGCAGAATTCAGGAATGTCTCTAATCCTTAGATGCAAGCCAATTAGCGATACATTAAGTAAGTAAAATACATGTATATGAGACACAGAGCAATGAGTTTCAGAAAGCTAAGGAAACCCATAAGATCTTAAGAGTAAGCAGACATATTCATGATGACAATGACTTCAGTGTGAGTGCTGTCTTCAGGACAGCAATGGCAACTCAGAACAGTGAACACAGCCTATTAAGCTAGAACACTGTGAGCGACTCTGCCTTGGTACCTCTCCCCCATCAGAATGTTCTTCTTTCTCTTTCTCTTTCTTTTTCTTTTCCTTTTCTTTTTTCTTTTTTCTTTCTTTTTTCTTTTTCTTTTTCTTTCTTTTCCTTTCTTTTTTTTTCTTTATTTTTTCTTGTCTGAGTTAGAATTTTATTGCTGAGATTTTGCTGACAGGACCCTGATGTCTCTTGTGAGGCTATGCCAGTGCCTGGCAAACACAGAAGTGGATGCTCACAGTCATCTATTGGATGGAAATAGGGCCCCCAATGGAGGAGCTAGAGAAAGCACCAAAGGAGCTGAAGGGGTCTGCAACCCTATAGGAGAAACAATAATATGAACTAACCAGTAGCCCCAGAGCACATGTCTCTAGCTGCATATGTAGCAGAAGATGGCCTGGTTGGCTGTCATTGGAAGGAGAGGCCCTTGGTCTTGCAAACTTTATATGCCCCAGTACAGGGGAATGCCAGGGCCAGGAAGCAGGAGTAGGTGGTTTGGGGAGCAGGGCAGGGGGAGGGTATAGGGGACTTTTGGGATAGCATTTGAAATGTAAATGATGAAAGTATCTAATAAAAAATTGTTTAAAACTAAAAAAAAAAAAAAAAAAAAAAAAGAATTTTATTGCTGTGAAGCGACACTATGACCAGAGCAACTCTTTTTTGACTTACTTTTTTCTTTTTATGAATTTTTTTATTAGATATTTTCTTTAGTTACATTTCAAATGTCATCCCCTTTCCTGGTTTCCAGTGTGAAAACCCCCTATACCCCACCCCCTACCCCTGCTCACCAACCTACCCACTCCAGCTTCCTGCCTCGGCACTCCCCTCTACTGGGGCATAGAACTTTTACAGGACGAAAGGCCTCTCCTCCCATTGATGAACAACTAGGCCATCCTCTGCTACTTATGTAGCTAGAGCCATGAGTCCCACAATGTGTTTTCTTTGGTTGGTGGTTTAGTCCTAGGGAGCTCTGGAGGTACTGGTTAGTTCATATTGTTGTTCCTCCTATTGGGCTGCAAACTCCTTCAGCTCCTTGGGTACTTTCACTAGCTCCTTCACTGGGGATTGGGAACCCTATGCTCCACCCAGTGGATGGTGTGAGCCTTTTCTAAGTTCTTCTCAAGCTCTGCTTGGGCTTCATTCCTCCCATGTGAGCAGTGTGAGGATGTCAGAGGAGGCTGTCCACGCGCTGGAATCTCCAGGATGGAGAACTCGACTAAGATGAGAAGATAATATGGAGTAGAAAGAGATAGAGCTCCATTTGGTTTTGCTATGGTTAGGGTAGGATAAACAAAGGCCTTTTTTTTTTTTTTTTTTTTTTTTTGTAAAATATGTGCTTGAGAAATACAAAGATAACTTTTCAGTCAAACAAACAAACAAAAATAGCAGCATGCCACCAGCAGACTTTGCAAAAAGAAATCTAAGACCACCAATGCAAAGTAGTCTCAAAAAATGACCTATTGTAAAGGAAGGAAAAAGACACAGAAGGCAGTGGAAGGAAGTGTGCATAAACCTAGACAAATGCCAACTCCATTAAACACCTGGGCAGCAGAATCTTCCAGTGCCAAAAAGTGTCATTACACATTTCAGATCGGATGACTGAACCTGGATCCTTCTATTTTCCTGGAAAAAGATTAAGTGAGACATTCACTGCAGAATCTCACAAGTTTAATATTTACATTTAAATTCCTACAACCATCTAAAGCAGATATGCATGTGTTCTACCATAAGAGAAGGGAAAAATAGAAAAAGATAAATTAATCAAATGTAAGAAAGAAAAAGAGGAGAGAGAGAGAGAGACCAAAAGTGGGTGACAAATGAAATGTGAACCCATTAGTGGTTATATCACACATAAATAGACTAATGATGTAATAAAAGCAAACTATTGTCAGGCTACAGTTTTAAACCCCTCTTTTTACAATTTAAAAATGAGAGAACAGAAAAGTTGAAAGCACAAGGATTAAAATTAAGCGAATTCTAAAGGAAAGAGGAGAGTGTTGTGCATTTTGATCAAAAAACAAGCCAAATAAATAAAGGCCTTTAGCATAAAAAGTAGTTCCTAGTTCTGCCTGGGCAGAACTGCTATCTCAGGGGAAGGCAATCTTGTCATCTATCAGTCAGTTAGTTCTCTTTCAGTGCCTGCTTTTCCTTGCTGAGCCCACAGTGTGTCTCTTCTTTCTTGGTCTCCTAAGTAAAGAAAGTGCTTCATCCTTTTCCTTTTGGTTTATCGACTTTTATGAAGAGCTGGAGGCTTTAATTACATGGATAATTGCAGCTGCCTTCTAATTTATTAGAAGACGATGTCATCTTGAAAAAAAATGAATCATCTTAGAGAGAGCATTTTAAAGAATTAAGACAGGAGTCAGGTACCTTGACTATTTAGTTTTCAGCTTGGAATTTTCAAAAAACAAAGAAGAAAACCATACTAATTAATTTTAAAAACACATGACAGATTGAATTAAAGTCTTCTCTTTATACAATAGTAACAGATCCGGTAAGTCATTAAGAATTGCCCTTAAACCGGATTTCCACTTTCCTTTTTCATGCCTTCCTCTGAATGCTATTTCTGACTTATTGTTGCAACTATACGAAAAGTTTCCAAAGTAACCTTAAATAATTTAAGGTATAAAATTCAGTCTCTCAAAGACAAATAGTTTGCCTCCCATTCTCCCCCAAGTCACACAGTGTTGAGCCATTTGTGATATGAGGTTCAGCCAAACAGTGAGCCCTTAGCCCAAACTAATTATGGGCAGGCAGCTGGCAATTTGACATGGAGAGACAGGCTGACAGTTTTCCTCAAACATCAAGCACACCCTGCATCTCTGGTGCCAAGCTGGATTTGACATTTAATTAAAAAAAACTATCTTAACATAGGTCCACACAAAAAAACTAGGCTGCTGCAGCAAAATCAATTCTGTCTTATTTAAAGCTGAAAAAGCTTGATGCCCCAAAGGCAGAATTTTTATATGAAAAATATCACTGTTCTACCTCGGGAATTCTGAGTATTAAAAATGATGCATTTTGACTAGCTTAGGATATTGGACTTTCTCGGGAGCACAGATATTAACTGTTTATTAAAGACATTGAACCATTACAAATTTTAGAGATCCAGTGCTATAATAAAACAGCATTTTGAACAAAAGTATCCCTCATCCTTCCCCACACCTTATGGCTCTGTATTCATGTCAGCTCACATACACAAGGGTTCTCATGGTTCTATATGTACAAAGTGTATTTATGCACACAGACATGCATAGAATTCTGTATCTGTCTGTGCACATCCACAATTGTGTTCATGGATCCATATGTGCAGAATGTGCTTATCCGCACAGATACACATAGGTCTCTGTACCCATGTCATTACATGTCAACATGTGCTCATGAAAGTCTCTAGGAAGAGAAATTAGACTTTAACTGGATTTTGAAGAAGGGTAAGAACAAGCAAAATCAACAGTCTCATTGTTTCAACACTCCAATCAAACCAAATGGAAATCTGATGGATGTGGCAGGAGGCTTTAACAAAACTCATGTTAGAGGAGAACTCTTCTTGAGTAGCATGCTGTTCCGGTGCACTGGTGCTGACCTCTTTGTGTTTGGTAGTTTGCAGCAGGGAATGCACAGCATCCTCTGTCAGTCAGTCTGGCTCACAATAATGAGGATACAGTAATAGCATGCATCTTGGCAGCATCCTGTGGATTGAACCTAATGCCAGACGGGTGTCCCACTGCTGGGTTGTATTCTAGCTCTCTCATTAGTTCTCAAGGTGAACTTGAACTTGCTCTCTAACCTGGAGAGACAGATATCTACCACTCTCCAACCTCCACTCCTCCTCGGTAGCAGAGATTACAGACCTGTACCACAAGGTCCAGAAAAAAAAAGGGCTATATTTAAATTATAATGAAATCCTACTTGCTGCCATATTGACCTTGTCATTGAAAGGTAAGCACCAGCCTAAAAACTTGTAGCACCATTTAACATGCTCTTTCTTTGTGGGAGCAGTAGTGACTCAGAAGCAGGTGGTGACCATACTCTAGCTCTATCAGACTTTACCTTGCTCACATACTGCTCTCGAAAGGACAAATCATAAAGAAGGATTGCATCAGTCTATCAACCAGGGCACAGCAGAGGTGCCTCAAGTGGAAGTCATCAGTGTCTCATAAGTAATGGTGCCGGCCCTTGCACTCACCAGCTTCAGTATTCCACCTGTCTTATCATGTTCCCATAATCCTCAATTTCTATAGAAAACTACCTTATACCCTTCATTGTCAATGAGTCTCTGCTTTTTGAACTTTACACAAAATTTGTTAACACTAGTCAAAAATAAGTCAGATGCTTCATATTAGTCTCACAGCCACTTGACTTCAGGCAAAACTAATAACATCTGTTAGGCATCAACTGAGTGTTTAAAGTTGCCCTCTTTGTGCTTAGGAGGTTAAAGGCACTTCATGATCTTACAGATGAGCTTAATTCATTTCCCAACATTCATGGTAGGGGGTTACCAACCACTCTAATTCTAGGGGATTCTACATCCTCTCTGGCCTCTGCCAGAACCCCTTCACACACAAACACACAGATACACAGAGATGTGGATAAAACAATAAACAAAGTTGATTTCCCCTTCTTATGGCAGTTGGTGGCACTAGCGGGCAAGATAAATATACTTGAGGTAGTTTTTTTCTCACTAACCACTTTTCTGTCTTCTCTCATGATAAAATTTAAAAGAAATTTTTCATAATAACAAGAATGCTGTAATGGGGGAAATGCACCTATTTTACACGCATATATATTTGTCTTTTCTTCCTGTCATAAACCACTTTGATACAAAGATGGATTTTTAGTTATTTAGGCAGTCAACTGAATTGTTTTCAATCATAGTGTTTTTCTTTTTTGTTCTTATTGAAAATAGATTCTTCTCTTACACAATACATCCTGACCACAGTTTTCCCTCCCTCCACTTCTCCCAGCTTCCCTCCCACCTTTGCTCTCCCCCCTCCACCCCTAGATGCACTCCCAGTCTGTCTCTCTTTAAAGGAGAGCAGACCTTCAGGAGACAACAACCAAACATGACAAAACAAAACACAGTAAGACAAGGCAAAAGCCTTCATACCAAAAGCTAAACAAGACAATCCAACTGGAGGGAAACAGTCCAGAGACAGAGATACACCCACTCCAACAATTAGGAGTCCCACAAAACCACCAAGCTAACAGACACAACATATGTGCAGAGGACTGCTGAAGATCCAATCAGACCTTATGCTTACCTCTTCAATCTCTGTGAGCCCCTATGAGACAGTCCCGCTTAGTTGATTCAGTGGACCATGTTCTCCTCACATCCTCCATTCCCTCTGTTTCCTACAATCATTCTGCCCCATCCACAGGATTCTCTGATCTCTGAAAAGAGGAACCCAGTGGAGACTTCTAATTTCGACTCTCTGCATAATGGGTAGCTGTGGATCTCTTTAACAGTTTGATTTCTCTATGTTGAATGTGCTGTATGGATGTCATCCTTAGCAATGGGGCTGTATTGTCAGTTTTCTGAGGTCAACTTTCTACCCTAATATCAGGATGAGTTCTTTGGAGAGCTCCGCATGGAAACTCCTATACCACCAACTGAACCAAACGCAGCCCAGTCTAACCACTGGAAACCTTGTCTGGCTAGAGGAGATGACCAGTCCAGACTCTGTATCCTCTATTACTAGGAGTCCTCATTAGAATCATCCAGAAATTTGCCTTGCACTAGATTTCCACACCACACCCTGATTGCCTCCCAATTCCAGCCATTTCTACAATAATATCTTCCTCCATCCTGACTCTCAACCTGATCCCTCCCTCTCCTATCCCCACCCACTCCCACTCCACCTGCAAAATCTATTCTATTTCTCCTTCCCAAGACGATCCACTCATCCCCTTCTAGAGCCTTCATCATTACCTAACCCCTATGGAACTATAGATTGTAGCATGATTATCACTTACTTAATGGTTAATATCCATTTACAAGTGAATACATAGCATATTTGTATTTCTGAGAGAGGCTACCTCACTCAAGATGATATTTTCTAGTTCCATCCAATCATCTGAAAATTTCATGATGTGATTTAAAAAAAAAAAACAGCTAAGTAATACTCCATTGTGTAAATGAACCACATTGTCTTTATGCATCCTTCAGTTGAGGATCATCTAGGTTGTTTCAATTTGCTGACTATTATGAATACAGCCATAATGAACATAGTTGAGCAATTGTCCTTGTGGTAGGATGGAGTGTCCTTTGGGTATATACTCAAGAATGGTATACCTGGGTCTTGAAGAAGATGGATTCCCAATTTTCTGAAGAACTGTCATATCGATTTCCATAGTTGCTATAGAGGTTTGCATTCCCACCAGCAATGAAGAAGTGTTTCCCTTGCTCAAGAAGAACGAAGACCAAAGTGTGGACACTTTGCCCCTTCTTAGAATTGGGAACAAAACACCCATGGAAGGAGTTACAGAGACAAAGTTTGGAGCTGAGAAAAAAGGATGGACCACCTAGAGACTGCCATATCCAGGGATCCATCCCATAATCAGCCTCCAAACGCTGATACCATTGCATACACTAGCAAAATTTTGCTGAAAGTACCCTGATATAGCTGTCTCTAGTGAGACTATGCCGGGGCCTAGCAAACATATAAGTGGATGCTCACAGTCAACTATTGGATGGATCACAGCCCCCCCCCCCCATGGAGGAGCTAGAGAAAGTACCCAAGTAGCTAAAGGGATCTGCAACCCTATAAGTGGAACAACATTATGAGCTAACCAGTACCCCGGAGCTCTTGACTCTAGCTGCATATGTATCAAAAGATAGCCTAGTAGGCCATTACTGGAAAGAGAGGCCCATTGGACTTGCAAACTTTATATGCCCCAGTACAGGGGAACGCCAGGGCCAAAAAGTGGGAGTGGGTGGATCGGGGAGTGGTGGGGAGGGTATGGTGGACTTTTGGGATAGCATTGGAAATGTAAATGAGGAAAATACCTAATAAAAAAGAAAAAAGAAAAAAGAAAACTAGATATTTGTATGATTCCAAAGAAATAAATAATCTTTTTAATATAAAAATGAAAAAAAAAGAATTATGGTGAGATTTTAATGAGGATTGCATTAAATTTGTGTACTGTACTTTGGAGGATGGCCATTTTACTATGTTAATCTGACCAATCTCTGAGCATGGGAATCTTTCCATCTTCTGATATCTCTTCTTCAACTGCTCTCTCCAAAGTCTGGAAGTTGTTATCATACAAGTCTTTCACTAGCTTGGTTAGGTTTACTCCAAGATGTTTTATATTATTAAAGGCCATTGTGAATAGGTCTAATTTCTTTCTCAGTCCATTTGCCATTTGTATACAGGAAGGCTATTTGTTGTCGTTTTGTTTTGTTTTGTTTTGTTTTGTTTTGTTTTGTTTTTGAGTTATTTTGTATCCAGTCACTTAACTGGAAGTGTTTATCAGCTGTAAGATTTTCCTGGTGGAATTTTAGGCTCAAATATATATACTATCACATCATCTGTTAAAAACAATACTTTGATTTCTTCCTTTCCTTTCTGTTTAAATAGCTATTCTGACCTCAATTTAACATTTTAAATTAGTATTTATCTAGAAAATTGTCCATTCTTTTAGGTTTTTCCAAGATGGTGGAGTAGAGCTTTTTAAAAGAATGTCCTTAGTATTCTGTGAACTTCCTTGATGTCTGTTGTCATGTCCCCCTTTTGTTTCTGATTTTGTTAAGCTGGGTATTCTCTGTGTGTCTTAGTGTTAGTTTGCATAAAGGTGTGTCTATCTTGATTTACTCAAAGAAATAACTCTTTGTTTTATTGATTCTTTGCATTGTTTTTCTTGTTCCTATTTTACTGCTTTCAGCCTTCAGTTTGATAATTTCTTGCTGTCCACTCCTCTTTGGTGTACTTACTTCTTTTTGTTCTAGACCTTGTACTATTAAGTTGCTAGTGTAAGATCCCTTGTTTCCTATGTTGACACTTAGTGCTGTGAACATACTCTTAGCACTGCTCTCGATGTGTCCTGTACATTTGTCTATGCTATGTATTTGTTTTCATTAATTCTAAAGAGTTTCTATTATTTTTTTGCAGGGTCTTCTGGGAGGCATGTCCTGAATCCTAGGACTTTTCATGAGTAAATGCTACATAAAATTTTAAACAGTAATAATTATAAAACAAAGTAAAAGCAGAATGCTAGAGTTTGCAATGGAACCATTAGTGTGCATTCGATTAAACTTACAAGTACATAATTGATAGTCTCCTCCCCAGTGTGATAAGAACTTGAATTAGTGACAAACTCTTTTATCCTCAACACAACAGTTTCTCTCTAACACATACATGTACATGGGATTAAAAACACACAACTGAAGTTTACACAATGCAAGTATGCTCCACATACATAAAGACTTTTATTTTCTACAAGTGATAATGGTGAAAGAACCAGATATTTCTGAGTAATTAATGAAGACCGGTGAAATTACCATTTTTATGAAGTCTTCTCACTCTTATCCCCTCAGTTCATCTATCTGATGTGAGAAACCTGTTCTCCACATAGATTTTTGCCACAGCCATGTTCACAGTGTCATTTACACTAATCGCATCTCACCTACAGCACTGCATGTGTGGGATTCAGGTACATGTGGTCAACATTGGCTCACAAAAACATTAAGTATAAAAGATTTAAAAATTCACTTAAATAAACTTTAAATATTTTATTATGATTTTTAAATTTTTTAACATGACATTTATTGCACATGGGTTTATATTACAAAAGGATATTTTAAGCAAATGTATATTGTACATGAAGCATGTTCCATACCACATCCTTTTCTCTTCCATTGATTTTACTCAGCACACTCTCTTTTGAGTTTGCACATTTCAATGTGTCCTAGTTTGTCATTTTTTATTTTTTATTAATCTTCTTGCATGTGTCTGACACAGCATATTTTATCATGGATGTTTATGCATCAAAAAAAAAAAAAAGCTCAGCACACAGAGGGTTGAGTAAGATATGAGGTTCCAGGTATTAGCTTTAAGTGTTGGCAACTTATCCCTCACAGACTGTGACCACGTATTTCTTTATTATGTCCATTGCTGCACCATCCACTTTTAAGGAAGAAATGGTTTCAGCTTGAAATGGAAGCTGAATGACTTTAAAGCATTTAAAACTGATGAATTCCTTTTTATGGTAATGTTGGAAGCAATGCTATCAACTTAAGAAAAATGATAAGTAGACAACAAAGAAGAATCAGACAGAGGAGAGCGTCTAGAAAATAAGCCTAGAGAATGCCACAGGCAAATGAATTCAGATAACAGTGGCAAACAGTATTTCATTCCTGATGCTGTTGTAGAACAGCTATCTGCTGCCTCTTTCTACCCACTGTATGTGACTTAATAACTACTGACTTTGATTAAATAAAGGCATCTATCTTTCATACCCATAAAGTACATAAGAGAAATTGACTAAAAATCTTGGGAAAACAACAAAATGTGGTTTGAAGAAGCTAATGGAGGCTGGTTTCCTTTGAGTTGCATGATTCTGTGGGGACACCTATGCTTAAGGCCTGAAGGTCATGAACTCTCAAAAGACTAGTGGAAGACCAGCTGGATAGTATACTTTGGGTCTCTACTAGCGTGAAAGAAAATTGTTTTCCTGCCTTAGTAGCAAAGTTAGATTTACTCCCATCTCCAAAGCTGTGAAGTCCTTAGATGACATTCTGCCAGAATCTAGGTCTTGGTCTCTGTGGATAGCGCTATGATGTCACTTCTTACACACAGCTTCACAGAATTTGATTGAACAGATGGCAGCAGCAACAAGGGAGCATCATCAAGAATGACATGGAGACAGGAGGATCTCCCTTCTCACATGACTGATGACGTGCAAAGGATTGGGCAACGAGAATTACAACTCTGGAATGTGAGGGATGCTTCACTCATTGTTCATGACTGTGAAATCAGGTTTTGTTGACTATCAAGTATAAAAGTTACCAAAATACTTCATGGGACCAGCTTAAACTGGAAGCCATTAATCTGCTCAACAATATAGATGAGAGGATGAAATATATTGTAAGATATTTCAATAATCTGGGTCTTATATTAGTGTAATAGAAAATCGTAGGCTTAATGTTTTTGTAAACTGTGTAAAGATTATCCTTATATTATTCAAATGCTGATTTCTCTGTCCCCATATCTTGTTGCAATCTGGACATGGCATTGAAATGCTTATTCTAAGTATCTCTTGTTTCAATGTTATGTAAACATGTTCCCCATTTATTCTCTGATTTGTTGATAAAAGCTGATCAGCCAATGGCTGAGCAGAAGAGATCATTAGGATGGACTTCCACTAGCCAGGGAGGATTCAGCCACAAGGAAGTGGTTGAGAAGACATCATAAGAAAATACCTGGAACCCATGTCTAGAGTCAGATCACTACTAAAATGCAAGTATCTTGAGGATATTGTCCGGGAGGTAGTCAGATTAGCTTAGAGAATTAAAATAAATTAAAAGCTGCCCAGTTATTATATTGTAAATCTTATCATATAAATCTTACAGTTTCTGTCTAATTTATTTATAAAACAAGGAACTGCTACTTTGAAAATTGCTTTTAACAGAAAATTGCAGAAGAAGAAAAGAAGAAGAGGAGGCAGAGAAGGAAGTGGAGGAGGAAGGAGGGAAGGGATGAGAAAAAGGAAGGATGAGAGGTAGAATTTTGTCCTACTTATGTTTGTTGTGATAAACTCCAGAACCAAGTTGAGGAGGGAGGGGTTTATTTAATTGGCTATTTACTGATCATCATCCAAGGAAGCCTACACAGGAACTCAGCAGAATTTGAAGAATAAAACACATAGGAATTCTACTTACTGGCTTGTTTCTTCTGGCTTGCTAAACTGTCTTTCTCACATAGCTCAGGCCAGTCTGCCTACAGATGGCACTGCTCAAAGTAGGCTAGATGCTTCTAAATAAATCAGTAAATAAGGAAATGCTCCACAGACTTTCCGATAGGCCAGTCTGATGGAAGAGGAACCTTAGCTGAGGTTCATGTTTGCAATAAATTGAGAAAACTAACCAACTTAAGTGTTGGGAGCGCTTTTAACTAACATACGCTTCAGAGAGAACAAGACGATAAGAGGGATGTTCAGTTGTAAGGTGTGGAAAATCTGTGATGGTTTAATATACTAAGACAGGAAGGAAATGAGGAAAGGTCATTTTAATTACAAAATGTTGGTTTCGAGGTTGATGCATTTACAGTGGTTTGAATATCCCTCAGTTCTTATGAAAGACCAAGAAAGATCCACATATTATACTGTCTAGGTAAAAACATGTAAATGAAGAAAAATACAAAGAGAATGCATGAAAAGACAAAACAGGAGCCTTCAAAATGATTGAGCGGAGCCTGACCATCAAGCTCATTACCTGAACTCCAGAACAGCCTAGATGAAGAAGCCAACAGACACCTGCACAATGTCCTCTGTTCTTCATATGCTATGAAGCATGTACATACAGAGACATTAAATAAGTATTTTTAATGGAAAAGAAGGTATAACAAAGAATATGGAAGCAGAAAAAAAAAATCAAGAGACTGTGATGGTACAAAAGTTAAAGAGAGGATTTTAGAAAGCAAGTGTGGTAATTTTTTTTAATTAGGTAGAAAATTCTTCACAGGACAGAGGCAGGTGTGATACTAATTAATGTTACAAGGCAGGTCAACAAAACAGCAATATGATGGTGAAAGAAACAGGAAGGGAAATATAAATGGCTGAGCAATATTATGTCTACTTGTCCACTCCCTGAGTTAGAATTAATGTGTTAATAGTTAAACCTGTGACCTCCAAATGATTTCAAACACATAGCAGTCTTAATAAAAATATATACACGAACAGGACTCATGTGTTTTGTTATTTTAGAATATATAGGCATAAAGTTTATAAAACTGGCTTCAGTTTTTGTTTATTTTATGCACAATTAATCTAGATGAGTTGGGAAGGAATATATGAAGAATATATACAGGAATGTTGTGGAAGAGGATGCAGAAAGATTGTAAGAGCCAAGGATAAGACAATTTGTTGTGAGATTGTGCCTTTTAATCATATCAGAAGATACACACAGTCTCACCAACATGGCTGCCCTAACATGAGCTGAACAAGGACAAGAACAATAGACATGCCAAAGTGAATAGGGTAGATACTACAGGCTTCAACACTACACAAAGAACTGCAAGCAACTAAGAATGCTGAGAGAATGAGAAACAGTCTTCCATAGAGAAGAACACAACACCTGGTTATTCAATATCAAATTATCAGCTCTGAAAAAATCCACACAAGTAACATTATACAGATTGAGCAGATTGTATTTAGGTATATATATGTTTTATGTGTGTGTGTGTGTATACCTAAAATTATTTATGTATGTGTATGTATTGTTCTTATATGTATATATTCATGATGCCATGAATAGGCAGTGCCAATTTTTTTGAAAAAAGTAAGGGTTTGGAGAAAAGAGAGGGAAGTAAGGAATGATGTAATTACATTAGAATCTCAAAAAATAATATATACAATCAAAAAGGAAATCTTGGACAGAAATGAAATCTTAGGAAGAATATTTTGTGCTGACAGCACTTGTACTGCCATCTGTCACAGATTTCTTCACCATTGTTAATTCAATTTGTAAGACTGAAAGACAGAAATTAAGTTGTGTCATTGTAGAAAAAAAGCATTTAAAAGTCAGCTATCAAAAATGTACCCGTAGGGCTGAGAACAAAGCTCACTTGGTAGAATTAATGCCTCACAAGCAGAAAGCCCCGCGTTTAATCTGGAGCACCACATTAAGAAGGTTTGCTGCTATACACCTCCACCTGTAATCCCAAACACAGAGACTAGAAGTTCACGATTATTTTTAGCATGGAAAAATATGAGAACTGCCTTGGATATATTAGACCCTGTCTTTAAAAAGAAAATGCAAGCAATATTTTTCTGATATATGTAGCAATATTTATTCAGTTATAATGATACACTATCTCTATGGACATCTTCTAAAAAATCTTATGTCAATGAAAATTGTATTTTGTCAAACTTACAAAATGTATCAAATTCTAGACATTACCACAAGGGATCTCTAAAAACAGCTTTGATGTACCTGGTTGACTTTCAACATTTAAATGTGTTCAAAAAAATCAATTATTTAAAAAGGAAGACACCTGCCTACTACTTGTGATTAAAACTGTAATATTGAAAACAGTGTATTTCAACAAAGAAATAGAGGGTGTCTTCTATGGTTAAGGGAAAGGTAGTAAGATTATTTTTAATTACTGCATGATTATAAAACAAGAAATTCATGGTACAGATATGAAGAAGACTGTCACTTTGTCGTATAATTTTGATAACCATAAAGCTGACGACTAGGAATGATTGTTATTGTTCTATTCTAAACTGTAGGTGAATGGGCTTTTAGGAAGAACATATCTACTTACACATGGTTCGGCAGAAAACATTGATCTAGTAATTTGAAATACTCAGAATATTTCTCATTGTGCAGTTGCAAATGAAGAAGACCAGGAAGTTATATCTTTAAAACTTCCACATTGGAATGCTACTCAGTTATTAAGAATGAAGATATCCTGAGTTTTGCAGACAAAGGATGGAAATGGAGAGGGGCCTGTGGAAAAGAATGTCCAGTGACAAGCCAAAAGTGGGATCCAGCTCAAGGGGAGGTCCCAAGGCCTGACACTATTACTGAGGCTATGGAGGGCTCACAAAAAGGAACCTATCATGACTGCTCCCCGAAAGACCCAACAAGCAGCTGAAAGAATCAGATGCAGATATTTGTACCCAAACAATGGACAGAAGCAGCTGACCCCTGTTGTTCAATCAGGGAAGGCTGACAGAAGCTGAGGAGAAGGGTAATCCTATAAGAGGACCAGCAGTCTCAATTAATTTGGACCCCTGAAATCTTTCAAACACCGGACCACCAAACAGCATTCACCAGCTAATATGAGGCCCCCAACACAATACAGTAGAGGACTTCTGGGTCTGTGTTCATTCAGACATGATGCACCTAACCCTCAAGAGACTGGAGGCCCCAGGGAGTTTAGAGGTCAGGTAGAGTGGAGGGTGGGGACATCCATGTGGAGACAAGGGGTGGGGAGGTGGTATGGGATGTGGAACAGTCAGAGCGTAGATCAGGTGTGTGGGGAGGAATAAAATATGGAATATAAAAAATAAATTAATTTTTAAAAAATTAAATCTCAAAAAAAAACTAACCTAGCTGTCCTTGAGCTATATAAAAATTAAACTCTGGAAAAATACTTGTCTTAATGTGGAGATGAAAACATTTAATAATGTAGAACGAAAGTCAAAGGAGGCTAATGAAAATCATATAGTCATAAGGGTATCAAACAAGACTTAGAACAATGCTGAAAAGTTATACATGCTCAATAATGTGGGTACTAGTGCTGCCTAGAATTGATAGAGTAAAAATCACAACTATCACTGCCAGATACACGCTATTATAATTTCTGAGTGGGTCTATAAAGAAAATGTTCAAATATTTTGTAAAACCGCAATAACCACACACAAAGGGAAACAAAAACTAAAGTTAAGTAATGTGATTTATTCATGTAACTACTGTTGAAATCACTTTTGTTGATTTTCTTCTTTGACAGTTTTGTATACATATATTCTTCACTACTTTATATGTTGGCCAGTCTTCTGATTGGAAAGTATGACCAAGACCCACAAACACAAATTCCGTATTTTCTCCCATATATGGATAATTCCTTGAAATCTTTCATTTTGTATATTTAACTTGGAGTTCAAGTAGAAGTCAAGGAATTTGAAAATGGCTGTGGCAGGGTACTTTAAGGAAGGGGACTAAGTAGACAATAGATAATATGGGAATGAGGAGACTGAATACTCAGGATGGAAAGGCTTAAGCAGAAAGGACCTTGGGAATATGGGATGGAAGGCAGGTGCCATAGTTAGACTTTCTATTGCTATGATTAAACACAATGACCAGAAGCAAATTGGAGAGGTTACCATGGTTCAGTAGAAGGTTGGCTAGGTACATGTATGAAATTCTCAAGAAAAAAACAACAAAGTTAAAATATTCATCAATATACTGGTTAGTTGTGACATAATAGTGTGCTATTGCACATCACCATGATTCATTGTGCCATGACAGTGTACCTTGTGCTATGATAGCACTCCATCCAGATATGGCAGTGCTCCACTATCTCATATCTATACTGATCTGTGATGTCCCACTTCTAAATTATAACATTACAAACGTGAAGCCTGAGGTCACATTGCCAGCTTGTGCCATCTCAAGGCTATGCTCTGACATCGCAATGCTGATTTATGCATCACAATGCTGCGTGCTGGCATTATGGAGCCCCACTGTACTAAATTCCATGTGTCACAACCTTCATACTATGTGATTATTCCTCATGATGGCATCATGAAAGCCACTTACAAATTCATCACTTCCCTCTTCTTGTTGGATGCTACTCCTGCTGTACAATTCAAATTGACTCTGTAGCTGGACTGGTTACTTATATGTGTCAATGTTTCCAGATTACAAATGTCAGTTGCTTGGTCAAATAACAGACTAGATGTTGCTACAATAGTATTTTTCAGTGATGATTAGTAATTTCAGTTAATTGACTTTCGTAAAAACTAATTATGCATCTTAATGTGGGTTAAATTGAGACTTTGACAGAAAAAAAATAAGGGTCTCCAAAAAAAAAAATCTGTCCCATGCTACAATATAGATATTCTCCTTAAATTTATAGAATTTATAGCTCTCAGATTCAGGACCATAATGTTCTCTGACTCTGCATATGTTAAGCTCCCTTATTCACCATATACATTATTCTATGTCATGATTTCTCTAAGTTTGTATGTTATAGTATATATTAATATATATATAAACCCCTGGTGACTTTTTCTACAAGAAAATAGTGACAAAAATACCAAGATATCACACATGTCTCTGATTTTTCACCCACAGACTTCAGCTCCAGTTAACTTCACCTGTATTAGAGTGGATTCTATGCCATTTGTCTATTTCCTTGTTTTAAAATTATCATTTGATTATTGTCTTGGTTACTGTTCTATTACTGTGAAGCGATGCCTTGACCAAGGCAATTCTAAAGAGAAAGCAGTTAATTGGAGGCTTGCTTACAGATTCAGTGGGTTAGTAGTATATTATTATCATGGCAGCATGCAGACAGGTATCACATTGATACAGTAACTGAGAGATTTACAATCTGATCTGCTGTGCCTGTCCTCAGTGACACATCTCACTTTAACAAGTCCTCGCCTACTTCAGGCTATACCTCCTCGTTCTTCCAATTTACCAAATGTGGACTAAGCGTGCAACTGCATGAGCCTATGGGGCCATTGTCATTCAAACCAGCATAATTAGGTTCCTGGAGTTTGAATCTTCTTTAAATCACACCCCTATATAGACTTGTTTGAAACCATTTTCCTCAAAAGGCCTTATACCTTGTCAATGTGATGCTGTACAACAGACAATCTGGCTGTACTAATGTAGCCTAGCAGAAGAATGTGGCATGTTGTTAAGAGAGAAGATGGCGCTTGATACAAAACCACACCGGTGTTATCTCCATAGCCATGGTTACAAATAAATTTTAACAGGCAATGTCTTACTCTTGCCAGAAATGGAAATTTTAAAAATAAGTAGGAGTTTAAGTATTAAAATTTAACTAGATATAGGTAAGCCGAGTATATTATATAAACATCAAAGTAAATTTAACATTGGAGAATCAGAATCAGTCAAGTTGAGGAGAATTCATTATACACTTTCTAATAGAAGCCTCTGGGGTGGGGTGGGGGAGAAAGCAACAAGAAAACCCAGAGACAAAAGGACAGGTAAGCAGTGTTAGACTAAGGAGTACTGTCAAGCAGCTGACCTTCTGTGAAATCAGAGCACCAAGAGAGAGAAATCCTTGTATAAAATGATGTACTGGAAAATACAGAAGTGGATGCTCACAGTCATCTATTAGATGGAACACAGGGCCCTTAAAGGAGCTAGAGAAAGTAACCAAGGAGCTAAAGGGGTCAGCACCCCTATAGGAGGATCAACAGTACGAACTAACCAGTACCTCACAGAACTGTGTCTCTAGTTGCATATGTAGCAGAGGATGGCCTAGCTGGCCACCAATGGGAGGAGAGGCCCTTGCTCTTGGGAAGATCATATGCCCCAGTACAGGGGAATGCCAGGGCCAGGAAAGGGAGTGCGTGGATTGGGGAGCTGGGCCGGGGGGGGGGGTGGTAATAAGAACTTTTGGGATAACATTTGAAATGTAAGTGAAGAAAATATCTAATAAAAAATGAAAAAGAAATGATGTACTTAAGAAAATGGAGCAAATCTCCCCTAAATTTTACAGCAATGAACAAACATAAAGCTGCCATTTACAACAGCCAATCACCCCTGAGGGTCAGGCACACTTAGAAAGGAAGTCAAGGAAAGGTATGCTAGAGTCAATTTGCTGTAGAAAAATGTATCAGAAGATGGCCTAGTCGGCCATCATTGGAAAGAGAGGCCCATTGGTCTTGCAAACTTTATATACCCCAGTACAGGGGAACTCCAGGGCCAAGAAGTGGGAGTGGAGGTGGAGGGGAATAGGAGGAAGGGTATGGGGAGACTTTAGGGATAGCATTGGAAATGTAAATGAAGAAAATACCTAATTAAAAAAAGAAAAAAGTGGCAATTAATTGCAACATAATAGACCAAAACAATCAAATCAGCAGCATTCACTGTCTTAATAAATATCCAGGAAACACTGAAGCAAACCGATGAGGTGTACTGGGATTGACATGCAAATACCTTACTGTACAAAGACCTCTTCCCCTCAGAGGATTGTTAAGACATACTCAGGTGTAATGTTAGGATAATAGGATTTTGAAAATTAACTCGTGAAATGTCACATCTGCTGAGGTCCTCAGAAGAAAATGCTGCATCTTCTGTCTCAAATATGGGTTCATGTTTCAGGTGTGTGTGTGTGTGTGTGTGTGTGTGTGTGTGTGTGTGTTTAACCTGGAGTACATGTCAAAGCCCAGGAACTAACAGGCCAAGAAGGATGCATTTAGGGAGCATGGATAGGTGAAATCAAAGTAGAGAGAACTGAAGACAGGTTTGAGCAGGGTACGAAGCAATGGGAATAGCGAAAGCATTAATTAAAATAATGTGTTTGAAAAAGCTACACAATGACCCATTTTCTTACAGCCAATGTAAAAACAAAACAAAACAAAGCAAAACAAAACAAAATAAAACAAAAAATACAACAACATAAACAACATAGAGATACTAGGAACCAAAGGTTTAAGTAGAATAAAGCCAGATAGGTGGGGAATGTGAATGCCACTAGTTTGTCCTTTCATTGAAAATGTAAGTAAAATCAGGAGTTCAAAGAGAGGTACCACTCTAGTAGATCATGTTGTATCATCTCCCTGCAAGTTATCAGCTGGTGGGAGGGGGGCTTAAAGGGACTTAAGACAACACATTGCCAATGCTCACTCACAATAATTAGATGGAAAGTCTCTATTGCTGAGGACACAACACACTTTGATTGTAGAAATCAAGACAGACTGACCAGAAAGCCCTCTCCCTGTTGCCTAGCTTTCATGGTGTTGAAAGGCACTATGCAGGCTTCTGCGTGAGAAAAGGGCAATGAGTAACGATCCCATTCAGCAGTGCCAACTGGTGCAACAGTTGCAAGATTTTGGGGGGCATAACTGATTGCTCTCTTGATTAGATTCCAGGCCTGCAATTATATGAGGAAATTCATGCCTGTTACTTTATAGATATGGAAAACCCATGGCTATGACTATCATAAGACCCGGAGGGCAAGGACACCTATTGATGTTTTGCTAAACACTCAAATTGTCAGACTGCCTCTATATATTTATAATTATGTACATCAATTTGTGCTGACACGCTTGGGCAGAGAAACTTCTTATTGCATGGTGAGTGATCAATTCATAAACCGGCAACCATATTCTCTTTCTCCCACATAGGTGATTCCCCTGTGTGGAGTGTCTGGGTGCTTGTTCTTCTGTGTGTATCTTCTTGCATTCAGCACAGCACGCTGCACAGCCCACTGCACAACACAACACACAGCCCACTACAGGCCCCTTTAGATCATGCAGAGATGCTTCCTCTCAAGGAGTTATAGCAGCATTTCCCCCTCTGAAGTTAAATTTAAAACTCCTCAATGGTGTTTCAATTACAAACTATTGAAAGTTTGGATTTTGCCAGGAGATTGCTTGTGGCATTAATATTGTCTCTGTAGCATTAATGTTTAATTGTAAACAGAGTAAAATATCTGAATTTATAATAATGTCAGATTTGTCTAACATGTTTGTTTTTCACACGGAATGCATGAATTTTTAAATGGAAATGTGGAGGATAACCATTCCCTTGGTCTAGGGGATTCACGTAACTGCTCCACCAAGTAATTATTTTCTCCACTAACTGAATCGATTGGTTCAATTTTACTCTCTCCTGTCAGCCTCTTAAAAAGAGAAATAGTCTATTGATAGGAACCCCTAGTTAGAGTACATTTAACCATACCTCTTTAACTATATGTAATTCTTTTAAAATGTGATAAAAAATGTCCTTCCTCATGAAATCACTATATTTACTAGTTCACAGTATGTAGCATAATATATGTCATCGTGATATTTTCATTTTTATATTATTGAGACATAGTCATACTCTATAGCCCTGACTGGCCTAGAACTCACCCTGTGAACCAAGCTGGCCTCAAACGCATAGAGATGCACCTGCCTGTGCATCTCAAGTACTAAGATTAAAGACAAGCAGAATTCCTGGGGACATCCTTATGAAACAGTTATCAAAAAGATGTTGCTGATGGCAGAAAACCAAGATTGAGTTCCGTTCCCAGAGACACCTGATAGGAAAAGAGAAAAGGCACACCACCATAAGGTGTCCTCAGCCCTCCACAGATGTGCCACACCATATCACGTTACACAAACAAAGCCAATCTAAAATGTAGTACAGACTTCTTAGATGATTGATCCGTTGTTCATAGCAGGTTTCCAATAAGTTTAAAAACCAGAAACGTAATAGTATATGTTTTTTTTCAATTTTCAATTCTTATTATTTCTAGAGTTTTATACTATTATATCAAGATTTTATTCTATAAGAGCATACCCACAGTTGTTTATGCTTCAATTTTAAAAAAGCAAATATCTCTCATATATATCCTTGTTTTAGAGATGGCTAAACACACACATACATTGTCTGCATGTTCATTGTTAAGTAGCTTTGTTTCTGCCATATATTTTTTCATTTCCAATTGTTCAAGGTATGATTTTATTTATAAGTTACAATTAAATAATTTTACATTGTGTACTATGTTTTATGTGCTCCTAAGGTACCACTAGTGTCTGGATGCCTCTGCTCTTTATATCACTGAACTATTTCACATGAGAACTATTATGTTCTGTATAAAATCCCTGATTTTCTTTCCCCTATATTTCCCTATGTCTATATCATATCTGTGCTGGTCACATCTATACAAAACAAGTTTCTTACTAAATGGGAAAATTCTATTTGAGGCTAATATTTCTCACATTTTTATTTTATTATAGGAATATACAAGAAATAAGGAGATGCACATGAGATGATTTTAGAAATGAACTATATTTCACAAAAAGGGAAAATAACTATTTGATGGTGAAACATAGATAGGAAGAACTATGTGGATTACTATCATAGGGGACAGGAGATAACTGTCTATATAGTTTCATGAATCAAACTACTTTAAGAGTCAACAGCTAATTGTACACATTGGTAAGGCCGTATTCAAATTGTCATGAGCAGAAAAGAAAGGGCTGTGGTTTTTAGAGAGCTCCCATAAACCTTCAATCCATTCTTATTGTCAGTTTCTGATAAGCCCTAAGAAGTTACTACAGAGGTACACACAAATCTTGATTACTATTGTATTTTCCAGTGTCATAAAGTGTCAACATCTATTACCATAAAAGAATAAAAATTATAGTAGGCAAAGCTGATTATTTAAACTAGCATTCTGTATGATATTTTTAAATCTGTGTATGAAATCTCTTCTATGAAGACAGACTTATCTAGACTTATATCCGTAAGAGATGTCTGCTGAATGTTTACAGAAATAGCTATTGAGATTAACCAGTTAACCATAACAATACAATTGTATATAAATTGCTAAACCACAGTAGGTTTGTGATAGCTGATTTTTATGTCAATTGTCCATAAATTAAAAAAAAAAAAAGAGTAGTGACTCAACTGAGACAGTGTCCTGATTGCCAAAATTTTTGTGGGAAGACTCCCCCCAAGTGTGTGTGTCACCTTCTGGTAGTTATCCATATAAGAAGGAAGGGAGGAAGGAAGGAAGGAAGGAAGGGAGGGAGGGAGGGAGGGAGGGAGGGAGGGAGGAAGGAAGGAAGGAAGGAAGGAAGGAAGGAAGGAAGGAAGGAAGGAAAAGTGTGATCAAAACAAGGGATGCTGATAAAGTAGGCTGTGTGTGCATGGCAAAGGACTGAATTCTGAGGAGTAACTCCATTTCCAAGATATTCTAAGAATGGCAGTCAGTGTATCTGTTAGTCCTGCAGAGAAGGGGCAAAGGAAAAGAAGAAGACAACACACTGTCCTGCCATCAGAGGAATCCTGAGCTCATGGCCAACAGCCACTGAGACTGAGAGAAAGATGAGTTGCACTTTTTGCTTATCCTTCTCAGCCTGCCAGGTGTGAAACAACTTGGTATTATTTCAGTGTAAGTTGAGTTAATAAGTTTCACAGCTCTCTCTCTCTCTCTCTCTCTCTCTCTCTCTCTCTCTCTCTCTCTCTCTCTCTCCCTCTCTCTCTCTCTCTCTCTCTCACACACACACACACACACACAGAGAGAGAGAGAGAGAGAGAGAGAGAGAGAGCAATAGATGATCCAACTGGATCATGAATTTTTCTTTGATTTCTATAAAAAGTCAAATATGAGATAGTTTGAAGACACTCATAAATAAGCATTATATTACAAAGGAAATAAGTTTTCAGTGTCCTATTGCAAATTATCTTCTCATTTCAATAATTTAAAGAATTACTTCTATTGTATAAATATATATACTTAAGATATCAGTGAATTTCAGAAGGTTAGCAGTAATAGATCAGGGCAAACCATCATTGAATTGGAGTCCTAATTTTAATGATGTTATTAAAATTGATGTAGAACTGGGCAAAAATATTTAATTGATAAAAGAAAGGCTGGCATAGTTGCTCTTCCAAACAATCCAGAATAAGCAACTGAAAACGGAGATCTTGGTAACTGCATAGTTACATGGTCTCCTAAGGCAGATTTAATTCAAGTTATGATACAATTCAACTTCTTCAGAACCTGCCCGACGGCCATCATAATGCTCTTTGCCAGGTACCTAATCGCAAGCCTCTGTGAGGTCACAAATCTCAGGGCCTTTGAGGAGCTAGAGACAGTTGTTAGAAGGCTGAGACAACTTTAGAAACAGATAGAAAAAGTTTCCTCTTGATCACTATTTAAAGGAGACAAGATGTTGCACAGCCATGGCTGGAAACTTGGAATATGGAAATAAGTATCATTTGACTTTGCTGTTTAGACGCTGGCTTGGGGACCCACAGAGGCACTAAAGAACAGTAGTACAAATTGCTTCTATGGAGAAAGGTAGGATGAAAGTCAGTTTCGACTGAAATGAGTTAAAAATAGTAGTTTTCCATGACTCCACTAAAAAGCATCCTTAAAGTCATGTACATGGCATAATTTGTCATACATGAATTGTTATATATAACTGGTTGTAAGGGTAGAAACTCCTATAAGGTTGGTGAGATTATGCTTGGTAGGGCTAACCTTTCAGAAAAGAAAATATTTTGTTCACTTCACCAAGTAAAAGAACCTGAAGAAAAGAAAATCTTCCTGTACCAGATAAAGAGAGGTATAAATAGCAGCCAGACTCCTGACTAGATGCAGAAACAAGAAACAATTTTCCAGGAGCCTAAGAGTCATGCATTTGCTTCTCTCTCTCTCTCTCTCTCTCTCTCTCTCTCTCTCTCTCTCTCTCTCTCTCTCTCTCTCTCTCTCTCTCCTCTCTTCTCCTTCTTTTTGTCTATACCCCTGCCTTTTTTCTTCTGTCTGCTTTATCTCTTTTTCAGCTCACTTTCATTGTATAATATAAAACAATAGAATTCTTATTTAGTTGCACTGCTTAGTATAGTGCCCACCATGTGTATAGTGTACACGCCACATAATATGTAACTGACACAGTATTGTTTTAGTTTGTGATTTGTGCCATGCCTTATAAGTTATCAAGACAGGCCAGTGATTTAAATGGATGGAGAACAAGGAGAAAATACTCATCAATGGAGAATAAAGCCTCTGGAAGAAATCTTATCTTCCATTTATGAAAAGGTATGAGATACAATTGATATAAATGAAAACTGATTCTTCCCCTTATAGACAAATGTATGGAAGGAATATGTGGGTCCAGAAGGACTCCTGAGCTGTGTGTTTTAGCCTGTGTCTCATGTGGCTCACTTGTGGTGCACCATCTGGCACCACAAACCCGGGTGCGGTAAAGATACTTTTGTGACTAGCATTCATGCTCCATGGGTTCACACACTTACACAACACCTGAATTTGGAAATTGCTATGAGAGAGGTGAGTTTCCAATGATTGCTCTCTTTGCTCTTGCAGCAAGGGCATTGACTACACCTGCTGGCTTTGAATTTACAGGGCAAAGGAGATGCTGGAACCAACAGTTGTTGCTTCTCCTCTTCCTTGACAAAACCTGGGATTTCTTGTAGTTATGCTAAAACAAAGAAATAGACAATTACAGGAACTCTAAGGCCAGATCCTTTGAATATGAGTTGAATTTTAGTAGATAGCATTAAAAGTGAACTCTTCTCACACTGTAGCTCTCACTTCCATTGAATTTTTATTTGCCTGATGTAGACATAATTTCTCTACAAACTTCTAAGATCATAGATGAACACTAAGCTGCCATTACTGAAACTCCTGAATACTGCACTGTACCTGTGACAGATATTTTCTGCTTTGACATAGGAGAACATTTTAAGATTTTAAACTATATTTCAAAAATCAATGCTCATTCAGTTTATTTGTATAACTAATTACATCATGGAGAAATTAAAAATAACTTATTATTATATTCTAAATGATGTGATAATATTTAATAGTGACTATGTACAATAAAATACTGATAAATACATAGGATCTGAGATTTTATGACTTGTAGATGTTTACATTTTATATATTGTGTAAGTATCATATGAATTTTACAAAAGGAAAACATGAAGTTCAAAGTGTGTCCTAAGCTACCTTTCATGAACCCACCATTCCTCACTAATTCCATTCCCTCTTACAGGACAAAATTCCTTCCTTTCATCTTAGGCTCTCACAGCCTTGAGAAAGAGGTCATTGGGAATGTCTGGTGAGGTCACATTTCAGATATGTTTCTGAAAGATATTTATGAATCTGTCCCATTTCTTCCCTCTGTTTGATTAATTGAGTACTTTTATATCAACTCCCTCTAAGAATAGCTTATCTCCACTCTTTCAGCCATTATTTAGTCCAGGGTTATCTTCTACATCCATGGGAATCATCCAGTTCCCAGATGTTCAATTTTGTGCACTGAAGCAGAGTCACTGGTAAGTCTTCCTTCCTCCCCTTTAACATCTAGTTCCACAAAATTTAACCCCCATATTTATTTCCTAAAATAACTAATATAAAGTAATATCAAGGTCCACTGATATGATCATCATTTATGTCCCAGGCTTGAGCTTGTGTTAACACCATGGGTCAGATGAGGTTCTTCATAAAATAATGAAAAGAGAAGTAATACCTTGCTGGAGAAGCCGAGAATCATAACTGGCAATGCTTCGCAAGGTGGAAAATTATTGTGATTATGATATCTCCTGTAGAAAATAGGATCATACTTATATCATAGGTCAGTGGTTATCTTCCTTGCTAATTCTGAAGCCCTTTATTACAGGTCTCATTGTGTGGTGACCCCCAACCATAAAGATCATTTCATTGGTCTTTCATTACTGTAATTTTACTACTGCTATGAATGGTAATATAAATAATTTTTGAAGATAGAGATTTTTTCCATTTTTATTAGGTATTTAGCTCATTTACATTTCCAATGCTATACCAAAAGTCCCCCATATCCAACCACCCCCACTCCCCTGCCCACCCACTCCCCCTTTTTGGCCCTGGTGTTCACCTGTACTGGGGCATATAAAGTTTGCAAGTCCAATGGGCCTCTCTTTCCAGTGATGGCCGACTAGGCCATCATTTGATATATATGCAGCTAGAGTCAAGAGCTCCGGGGTACTGGTTAGTTCATAATGTTGTTCCACCTATAGGGTTGCAGATCCCTTTAGCTCCTTGGGTACTTTCTCTACCTCCTCCATTGGGAGCCCTGTGATCCATCCATTAGCTGACCCTGAGCATCCACTTCTGTGTTTGCTAGGCCCCGGCATAGTCTCACAAGAGACAGCTACATCTGGGTCCTTTCAATAAAATCTTGCTAGTGTATGCAATGGTGTCAGCGTTTGGATGCTGATTATGGGGTGGATCCCTGGCTATGGCAGTCTCTACATGGTCCATCCTTTCATCTCAGCTCCAAACTTTGTCTCTGTAACTCCTTCCATGGGTGTTTTGTTCCCAATTCTAAGGAGGGGCATAGTGTCCACACTTCAGTCTTCATTCTTCTTGAGTTTCATGTGTTTAGAAAATTATATCTTATGTCTTGGGTATCCTAGGTTTGGGGCTAATATCCACTTATCAGTGAGTACATATTGTGTGAGTTCCTTTGTGAATGTGTTACCTCACTCAGGATGATGCCCTCCAGGTCCATCCATTTGGCTAAGAATTTCATAAATTCATTCTTTTTAATAGCTGAGTAGTACTCCATTGTGTAGATGTACCACATTTTCTGTATCCATTCCTCTGTTGAGGGGCATCTAGGTTCTTTCCAGCTTCTGGCTATTATAAATAAGGCTGCTATGAACATAGTGGAGCATGTGTCCTTCTTACCAGTTGGGGCATCTTCTGGATATATGCCCAGGAGAGGTATTGCTGGATCCTCCGGTAGTACTATGTCCAATTTTCTGAGGAACCGCCAGACTGATTTCCAGAGTGGTTGTACAAGCCTGCACTCCCACCAACAAAGGAGGAGTGTTCCTCTTTCTTCACATCCACACCAGCATCTGCTGTCACCTGAATTTTTGATCTTAGCCATTCTGACTGGTGTGAGGTGGAATCTCAGGGTTGTTTTGATTTGCATTTCCCTGATGATTAAGGATGTTGAACATTTTTTCAGGTGTTTCTCTGCCATTCGGTATTCCTCAGGTGAGAATTCTTTGTTCAGTTCTGAGCCCCATTTTTAATGGGGTTATTTGATTTTCTGAAGTCCACCTTCTTGAGTTCTTTATATATGTTGGATATTAGTCCCCTATCTGATTTAGGATAGGTAAAGATCCTTTCCCAATCTGTTGGTGGTCTTTTTGTCTTATTGACGGTGTCTTTTGCCTTGAAGAAACTTTGGAGTTTCATTAGGTCCCATTTGTCAATTTTCGGTCTTACAGCACAAGCCATTGCTGTTCTGTTCAGGAATTTTTCCCCTGTGCCCATATCTTCAAGGCTTTTCCCCACTTTCTCCTCTATAAGTTTCAGTGTCTCTGGTTTTATGTGAAGTTCCTTGATCCACTTAGATTTGACCTTAGTACAAGGAGATAAGTATGGATCAATTCGCATTCTTCTACACGATAACAACCAGTTGTGCCAGCACCAATTGTTGAAAATGCTGTCTTTCTTCCACTGGATGGTTTTAGCTCCCTTGTCGAAGATCAAGTGACCATAGGTGTGTGGGTTCATTTCTGGGTCTTCAATTCTATTCCATTGGTCTACTTGTCTTTCTCTATACCAGTACCATGCAGTTTTTATCACAATTGCTCTGTAGTAAAGCTTTAGGTCTGGCATGGTGATTCCGCCAGAAGTTCTTTTATCCTTGAGAAGATTTTTTGCTATCCTAGGTTTTTTGTTATTCCAGACAAATTTGCAAATTGCTCCTTCCAATTCGTTGAAGAATTGAGTTGGAATTTTGATGGGGATTGCATTGAATCTGTAGATTGCTTTTGGCAAGATAGCCATTTTTACAATGTTGATCCTGCCAATCCATGAGCATGGGAGATCTTTCCATCTTCTGAGATCTTCCTTAATTTCTTTCTTCAGAGATTTGAAGTTTTTATCATACAGATCTTTCACTTCCTTAGTTAGAGTCACGCCAAGATATTTTATATTATTTGTGACTATTGAGAAGGGTGTTGTTTCCCTAATTTCTTTCTCAGCCTGTTTATTCTTTGTATAGAGAAAGGCCATTGACTTGTTTGAGTTTATTTTATATCCAGCTACTTCACCGAAGCTGTTTATCAGGTTTAGGAGTTCTCTGGTAGAATTTTTAGGGTCACTTATATATACTATCATATCATCTGCAAAAAGTGATATTTTGACTTCCTCTTTTCCAATTTGTATCCCCTTGATCTCCTTTTGTTGTCGAATTGCTCTGGCTAATACTTCAAGTACTATGTTGAAAAGGTAGGGAGAAAGTGGGCAGCCTTGTCTAGTCCCTGATTTTAGTGGGATTGCTTCCAGCTTCTCTCCATTTACTTTGATGTTGGCTACTGGTTTGCTGTAGATTGCTTTTATCATGTTTAGGTATGGGCCTTGAATTCCTGATCTTTCCAACACTTTTATCATGAATGGGTGTTGGATCTTGTCAAATGCTTTTTCTGCATCTAACGAGATGATCATGTGGTTTTTGTCTTTGAGTTTGTTTATATAATGGATTACATTGATGGATTTTCGTATATTAAACCATCCCTGCATCCCTGGAATAAAACCTACTTGGTCAGGATGGATGATTGCTTTAATGTGTTCTTGGATTCGGTTAGCGAGAATTTAATTGAGGATTTTTGCATCGATATTCATAAGAGAAATTGGTCTGAAGTTCTCTATCTTTGTTGGGTCTTTCTGTGGTTTAGGTATCAGAGTAATAGTGGCTTCATAAAATGAGTTGGGTAGAGTACCTTCTACTTCTATTTTGTGAAATAGTTTGTGCAGAACTGGAATTAGATCTTCTTTGAAGGTCTGATAGAACTCTGCACTAAACCCATCTGGTCCTGGGCTTTTTTTGGTTGGGAGACTATTAATAACTGCTTCTATTTCTTTAGGTGATATGGGACTGTTTAGATGGTCAACTTGATCCTGATTCAACTTTGGTACCTGGTATCTGTCCAGAAATTTGTCCATTTCGTC
The DNA here is from genome assembly GCF_000001635.26 of Mus musculus. NCBI lineage: Eukaryota > Metazoa > Chordata > Mammalia > Rodentia > Muridae > Mus > Mus musculus. The sequence goes on along the minus strand of NC_000069.6, from coordinate 124,042,532 downwards.
CAGGTTTTCCAGTTTTGTTGAGTATAGCCTTTTGTAGAAGGATCTGATGGTGATTTGGATTTCTTCAGGATCTGTTGTTATGTCTCCCTTTTCATTTCTGATTTTGTTAATTAGGATTTTGTCCCTGTGCCCTTTAGTGAGTCTAGCTAAGGGTTTATCTATCTTGTTGATTTTCTCAAAGTACCAACTCCTCGTTTGGTTAATTCTTTGAATAGTTCTTCTTGTTTCCACTTGGTTGATTTCACCCCTGAGTTTGATTATTTCCTGCCGTCTACTCCTCTTGGGTGAATTTGCTTCCTTTTTTTCTAGGGCTTTTAGATGTGTTGTCAAGCTGCTAGTATGTGCTGTCTCCCGTTTCTTCTTGGAGGCACTCAGCGCTATGAGTTTCCCTCTTAGAAATGCTTTCATTGTGTCCCATAGGTTTGGGTACGTTGTGGCTTCATTTTCATTAAACTCTAAAAAGTCTTTAATTTCTTTCTTTATTCCTTCCTTGACCAAGGTATCATTGAGAAGAGTGTTATTCAGTTTCCACGTGAATGTTGGCTTTCCATTATTTATGTTGTTATTGAAGATCAGTCTTAGGCCATGGTGGTCTGATAGGATACATGGGACAATTTCAATATTTTTGTATCTATTGAGGCCTGTTTTGTGACCAATTATATGGTCAATTTTGGAGAAGGTCCCGTGAGGTGCTGAGAAGAAGGTATATCCTTTTGTTTTAGGATAAAATGTTCTGTAGATATCTGTCAGGTCCATTTGCTTCATAACTTCTGTTAGTTTCACTGTGTCCCTGTTTAGTTTCTGTTTCCACGATCTGTCCATTGATGAAAGTGGTGTGTTGAAGTCTCCCACTATTATTGTGTGAGGTGCAATGTGTGCTTTGAGGTTTACTAAAGTGTCTTTAATGAATGTGGCTGCCCTTGCATTTGGTGCGTAGATATTCAGAATTGAGAGTTCCTCTTGGAGGATTTTACCTTTGATGAGTATGAAGTGTCCCTCCTTGTCTTTTTTGATAACTTTGGGTTGGAAGTCGATTTTATCCGATATTAAAATGGCTACTCCAGCTTGTTTCTTCAGTCCATTTGCTTGGAAAATTGTTTTCCAGCCTTTCACTCTGAGGTAGTGTCTGTCTTTTTCCCTGAGATGGGTTTCCTGTAAGCAGCAGAATGTTGGGTCCTGTTTGTGTAGCCAGTCTGTTAGTTTATGTCTTTTTATTGGGGAATTGAGTCCATTAATATTAAGAGATATTAAGGAAAAGTAATTGTTGCTTCCTTTTATTTTTGTTGTTAGAGTTGGCATTCTGTTCTTGTGGTTGTCTTCCTTTTGGTTTGTTGAATGATTACTTTCTTGGTTGTTCTAGGGCGTGATTTCCGTCCTTGTATTGCTTCTTTTCTGTTATTATCCTTTGAAGGGCTGGATTCGTGGAAAGATATTGTTTGAATTTGTTTTTGTCGTGGAATACTTTGGTTTCTCCATCTATGGTAATTGAGAGTTTGGCCGGGTATAGTAGCCTGGGCTGGCATTTGTGTTCTCTTAGTGTCTGTATAACATCTGTCCAGGCTCTTCTGGCTTTCATAGTCTCTGGTGAAAAGTCTGGTGTAATTCTGATAGGCCTTCCTTTACATGTTACTTGACCTTTCTCCCTTACTGCTTTTAATATTCTATCTTTATTTAGTGCATTTGTTGTTCTGATTATTATGTGTCGGGAGGAATTTCTTTTCTGGTCCAGTCTATTTGGAGTTCTGTATGCTTCTTGTATGATCATGGGCATCTCTTTTTTTATGTTTGGGAAGTTTTCTTCTATTATTTTGTTGAAGATATTAGCTGGCCCTTTAAGTTGAAAATCTTCATTCTCATCAATTCCTATTATCTGTAGGTTTTGTCTTCTCATTGTGACCTGCATTACCTGGATGTTTTGAGTTAGGATCCTTTTGCATTTTGTATTTTCTTTGACTGTTGTGTCGATGTTCTCTATGGAATCTTCTGCACCTGAGATTCTCTCTTCCATTTCTTGTATTCTGTTGCTGATGCTCGTATCTATGGTTCCAGATCTCTTTCCTAGGGTTTCTATCTCCAGTGTTGCCTCGCTTTGGGTTTTCTTTATTGTGTCTACTTCCCCTTTTAGTTCTAGTATGGTTTTGTTCATTTCCATCACCTGTTTGGATGTGTTTTCCTGTTTTTCTTTAATGATTTCTACCTGTTTGGCTCTGTTTTCCTGCTTTTCTTTAAGGGCCTGTAACTCTTTAGCAGTGCTCTCCTGTAATTCTTTAAGTGACTTATGAAAGTCCTTCTTGATGTCCTCTATCATCATCATGAGAAATGTTTTTAAATCTGGGTCTAGATTTTCGGTTGTGTTGGGGTGCCCAGGACTAGGTGGGGTGGGAGTGCTGCGTTCTGATGATGGTGAGTGGTCTTGATTTCTGTTAGTAGGATTCTTACGTTTGCCTTTCGCCATCTGGTAATCTCTGAAGCTAGCTGTTTTAGTTGTCACTGTTAAGAGCTTGTTCTTCAGGTGACTCTGTTAGCCTCTATAAGCAGACCTGGAGGGTAGCACTCTCCTTAGTTTCAGTGGGCAGAGTATTCTCTGCAGGCAAGCTCTCTTCTTGCAGGGCAGGTACCCAGATATCTGTTGTTTGAACCAGACTCCTGGCAGAAGTTGTGTTCCACTCACTAGAGGTCTTAGGATCTCCTCTGGAATCCTGTGTGGGCCCTTGCGGGTGTCAGGCGACTCCGCTGGCAGGGTAGCCCGGGGCTCGAGTGGAGCGGAAGGGGTTTGTGCTCCAGATCAAGCCCGGGTAGCCTGCTTCCCTATGTACAGCAGTCTCAGGTTCAGCAAGATTGGATTGGGGCAGGCGCTATGTTCCACTCACCAGAGGTCTTAGGTTCCTGTGGGGAGTCCCGTGTGGGCCCTTGCTGGTGTTGGGCAAGACTCTGCTGGCAAGGTAGCCCGGGGCTCGAGTTGAGCAGAAGGGAATCGTGCCCCAGATCAGGCCCGGGTAGCCTGCTTCCTTATGTACCGCAGTCTCAGGTTCCGCAAGATTGGATTGGGGCAGGCGCTGTGTTCCACTCACCAGAGGTCTTAGGATCCTGTAGGGAGTCCCGTGTGGGCCCTTGCGGGTGTTGGGCAAGACTCTGCTGGCAAGGTAGCCCGGGGCTCGAGTCGAGTGGAAGGGACTTGTGCCCCAGATCAGGTCCGGGTAGCCTGCTTCCCTATGTACTGCAGTCTCAGGTTCCGCGCGATTGGATTGGGGCAGGCGCTGTGTTCCACTCACCAGAGGTCTTAGGATCCCGTGGGGGGTCCCGTGTGGGCCCTTGCGGGTGTTGGGCAAGACTCTGCTGGCCGATAGAGATTTTTTTTTTTTTTTAAGTGATATTTTCTTTTCTTTTTTTTTTTTTTTTTCTTTTTTTTTTCCATTTTTTATTAGGTATTTAACTCATTTACATTTCCAATGCTATACCAAAAGTCCCCCATATCCACCCACCCCCACTCCCCTGCCCACCCACTCCCCCTTTTTGGCCCTGGTATTCCCCTGTACTGGGGCATATAAAGTTTGCAAGTCCAATGGGCCTCTCTTTCCAGTGATGGCTGACTAGGCCATCTTTTGATATATATGCAGCTAGAGTTAAGAGCTCCGGGGTACTGGTTAGCTCATAATGTTGTTCCACCTATAGGGTTGCAGATCCCTTTAGCTCCTTGGCTACTTTCTCTAGCTCCTCCATTGGGAGCCCTATGATCCATCCATTAGCTGACTGTGAGCATCCACTTCTGTGTTTGCTGGGCCCCGGCATAGTCTCACAAGAGACAGCTACATCTGCGTCCTTTCAATAAAATCTTGCTAGTGTATGCAATGGTGTCAGCGTTTGGATGCTGATTATGGGGTGGATCCCTGGCTATGGCAGTCTCTACATGGTCCATCCTTTCATCTCAGCTCCAAACTCCGTCTCTGTAACTCCTTCCATGGGTGTTTTGTTCCCAAATCTAAGGAGGGGCATAGTGTCCACACTTCAGTCTTCATTCTCCTTGAGTTTCATGTGTTTAGCAAATTATATCTTATATCTTGGGTATCCTAGGTTTGGGGCTAATATCCACTTATCAGTGAATACATATTGTGTGAGTTTCTTTGTGAATGTGTTACCTCACTCAGGATGATGCCCTCCAGGTCCATCCATTTGGCTAGGAATTTCATAAATTCATTCTTTTTAATAGCTGAGTAGTACTCCATTGTGTAGATGTACCACATTTTCTGTATCCATTCCTCTGTTGAGGGGCATCTAGGTTCTTTCCAGCTTCTGGCTATTATAAATAAGGCTGCTATGAACATAGTGGAGCATGTGTCCTTCTTACCTGTTGGGGCATCTTCTGGATATATGCCCAGGAGAGGTATTGCTGGATCCTCCGGTAGTACTATGTCCAGTTTTCTGAGGAACCGCCAGACTGATTTCCAGAGTGGTTGTACAAGCCTGCACTCCCACCAACAATGGAGGAGTGTTCCTCTTTCTCCACATCCTCGCCAGCATCTGCTGTCACCTGAATTTTTGATCTTAGCCATTCTGACTGGTGTGAGGTGGTCTGAGCCCCATTATTTAATGGGGTTATTTGATTTTCTGAAGTCCACCTTCTTGAGTTCTTTATATATGTTGGATATTAGTCCCCTATCTGATTTAGGATAGGTAAAGATCCTTTCCCAATCTGTTGGTGGTCTTTTTGTCTTATTGACGGTGTCTTTTGCCTTGCAGAAACTTTGGAGTTTCATTAGGTCCCATTTGTCAATTTTCGGTCTTACAGCACAAGCCATTGCTGTTCTGTTCAGGAATTTTTCCCCTGTGCCCATATCTTCAAGGCTTTTCCCCACTTTCTCCTCTATAAGTTTCAGTGTCTCTGGTTTTATGTGAAGTTCCTTGATCCACTTAGATTTGACCTTAGTACAAGGAGATAAGTATGGATCGATTCGCATTCTTCTACACGATAACAACCAGTTGTGCCAGCACCAATTGTTGAAAATGCTGTCTTTCTTCCACTGGATGGTTTTAGCTCCCTTGTCGAAGATCAAGTGACCATAGGTGTGTGGGTTCATTTCTGGATCTTCAATTCTATTCCATTGGTCTACTTGTCTTTCTCTATACCAGTACCATGCAGTTTTTATCACAATTGCTCTGTAGTAAAGCTTTAGGTCTGGCATGGTGATTCCGCCAGAAGTTCTTTTATCCTTGAGAAGACTTTTTGCTATCCTAGGTTTTTTGTTATTCCAGACAAATTTGCAAATTGCTCCTTCCAATTCGTTGAAGAATTGAGTTGGAATTTTGATGGGGATTGCATTGAATCTGTAGATTGCTTTTGGCAAGATAGCCATTTTTACAATGTTGATCCTGCCAATCCATGAGCATGGGAGATCTTTCCATCTTCTGAGATCTTCTTTAATTTCTTTCTTCAGAGATTTGAAGTTTTTATCATACAGATCTTTCACCTCCTTAGTTAGAGTCACGCCAAGATATTTTATATTATTTGTGACTATTGAGAAGGGTGTTGTTTCCCTAATTTCTTTCTCAGCCTGTTTATTCTTTGTATAGAGAAAGGCCATTGACTTGTTTGAGTTTATTTTATATCCAGCTACTTCACCGAAGCTGTTTATCAGGTTTAGGAGTTCTCTGGTAGAATTTTTAGGGTCACTTATATATACTATCATATCATCTGCAAAAAGTGATATTTTGACTTCCTCTTTTCCAATTTGTATCCCCTTGATCTCCTTTTGTTGTCGAATTGCTCTGGCTAATACTTCAAGTACTATGTTGAAAAGGTAGGGAGAAAGTGGGCAGCCTTGTCTAGTCCCTGATTTTAGTGGGATTGCTTCCAGCTTCTCTCCATTTACTTTGATGTTGGCTACTGGTTTGCTGTAGATTGCTTTTATCATGTTTAGGTATGGGCCTTGAATTCCTGATCTTTCCAACACTTTTATCATGAATGGGTGTTGGATCTTGTCAAATGCTTTTTCTGCATCTAACGAGATGATCATGTGGTTTTTGTCTTTGAGTTTGTTTATATAATGGATTACATTGATGGATTTTCGTATATTAAACCATCCCTGCATCCCTGGAATAAAACCTACTTGGTCAGGATGGATGATTGCTTTAATGTGTTCTTGGATTCGGTTAGCGAGAATTTTATTGAGGATTTTTGCATCGATATTCATAAGAGAAATTGGTCTGAAGTTCTCTATCTTTGTTGGATCTTTCTGTGGTTTAGGTATCAGAGTAATAGTGGCTTCATAAAATGAGTTGGGTAGAGTACCTTCTACTTCTATTTTGTGAAATAGTTTGTGCAGAAATGGAATTAGATCTTCTTTGAAGGTCTGATAGAACTCTGCACTAAACCCATCTGGTCCTGGGCTTTTTTTGGTTGGGAGACTATTAATAACTGCTTCTATTTCTTTAGGTGATATGGGACTGTTTAGATGGTCAACTTGATCCTGATTCAACTTTGGTACCTGGTATCTGTCCAGAAATTTGTCCATTTCGTCCAGGTTTTCCAGTTTTGTTGAGTATAGCCTTTTGTAGAAGGATCTGATGGTGTTTTGGATTTCTTCAGGATCTGTTGTTATGTCTCCCTTTTCATTTCTGATTTTGTTAATTAGGATTTTGTCCCTGTGCCCTTTAGTGAGTCTAGCTAAGGGTTTATCTATCTTGTTGATTTTCTCAAAGAACCAACTCCTCGTTTGGTTAATTCTTTGAATAGTTCTTCTTGTTTCCACTTGGTTGATTTCACCCCTGAGTTTGATTATTTCCTGCCGTCTACTCCTCTTGGGTGAATTTGCTTCCTTTTTTTCTAGGGCTTTTAGATGTGTTGTCAAGCTGCTAGTATGTGCTGTCTCCCGTTTCTTCTTGGAGGCACTCAGCGCTATGAGTTTCCCTCTTAGAAATGCTTTCATTGTGTCCCATAGGTTTGGGTACGTTGTGGCTTCATTTTCATTAAACTCTAAAAAGTCTTTAATTTCTTTCTTTATTCCTTCCTTGACCAAGGTATCATTGAGAAGAGTGTTATTCAGTTTCCACGTGAATGTTGGCTTTCCATTATTTATGTTGTTATTGAAGATCAGTCTTAGGCCATGGTGGTCTGATAGGATACATGGGACAATTTCAATATTTTTGTATCTATTGAGGCCTGTTTTGTGACCAATTATATGGTCAATTTTGGAGAAGGTCCCGTGAGGTGCTGAGAAGAAGGTATATCCTTTTGTTTTAGGATAAAATGTTCTGTAGATATCTGTCAGGTCCATTTGTTTCATAACTTCTGTTAGTTTCACTGTGTCCCTGTTTAGTTTCTGTTTCCACGATCTGTCCTTTGAAGAAAGTGGTGTGTTGAAGTCTCCCACTATTATTGTGTGAGGTGCAATGTATGCTTTGAGCTTTACTAAAGTGTCTCTAATGAATGTGGCTGCCCTTGCATTTGGTGCGTAGATATTCAGAATTGAGAGTTCCTCTTGGAGGATTTTACCTTTGATGAGTATGAAGTGTCCCTCCTTGTCTTTTTTGATAACTTTGGGTTGGAAGTCGATTTTATCCGATATTAAAATGGCTACTCCAGCTTGTTTCTTCAGTCCATTTGCTTGGAAAATTGTTTTCCAGCCTTTCCCTCTGAGGTAGTGTCTGTCTTTTTCCCTGAGATGGGTTTCCTGTAAGCAGCAGAATGTTGGGTCCTGTTTGTGTAGCCAGTCTGTTAGTCTATGTCTTTTTATTGGGGAATTGAGTCCATTGATATTAAGAGATATTAAGGAAAAGTAATTGTTGCTCCCTTTTATTTTTGTTGTTAGAGTTGGCATTCTGTTCTTGTGGCTGTCTTCTTTTTGGTTTGTTGAATGATTACTTTCTTGGTTGTTCTAGGGCGTGATTTCCGTCCTTGTATTGCTTCTTTTCTGTTATTATCCTTTGAAGGGCTGGATTCGTGGAAAGATATTGTGTGAACTTGGTTTTGTTGTGGAATACTTTGGTTTCTCCATCTATGGTAATTGAGAGTTTGGCCGGGTATAGTATCCTGGGCTGGCATTTGTGTTCTCTTAGTGTCTGTATAACATCTGTCCAGGCTCTTCTGGCTTTCATAGTCTCTGGTGAAAAGTCTGGTGTAATTCTGATAGGCCTTCCTTTATATGTTACTTGACCTTTCTCCCTTACTGCTTTTAATATTCTATCTTTATTTAGTGCATTTGTTGTTCTGATTATTATGTGTCGGGAGGAATTTCTTTTCTGGTCCAGTCTATTTGGAGTTCTGTATGCTTCTTGTATGATCATGGGCATCTCTTTTTTTATGTTTGGGAAGTTTTCTTCTATTATTTTGTTGAAGATATTAGCTGGCCCTTTAAGTTGAAAATCTTCATTCTCATCAATTCCTATTATCCGTAGGTTTGGTCTTCTCATTGTGTCCTGGATTACCTGGATGTTTTGAGTTAGGATCCTTTTGCATTTTGTATTTTCTTTGACTGTTGTATCAATGTTCTCTATGGAATCTTCTGCACCTGAGATTCTCTCTTCCATTTCTTGTATTCTGTTGCTGATGCTCGCATCTATGGTTCCAGATCTCTTTCCTAGGGTTTCTATCTCCAGCGTTGCCTCGCTTTGGGTTTTCTTTATTGTGTCTACTTCCCCTTTTAGTTCTAGTATGGTTTTGTTCATTTCCATCACCTGTTTGGCTGTGTTTTCCTGCTTTTCTTTAAGAGCCTGTAACTCTTTAGCAGTGCTCTCCTGTAAATCTTTAAGTGACTTATGAAAGTCCTTCTTGATGTCCTCTATCATCATCATGAGAAATGTTTTTAAATCTGGGTCTAGATTTTCGGTTGTGTTGGGGTGCCCAGGACTAGGTGGGGTGGGAGTGCTGCGTTCTGATGATGGTGAGTGGTCTTGATTTCTGTTAGTAGGATTCTTACGTTTGCCTTTCGCCATCTGGTAATCTCTGAAGCTAGCTGTTTTAGTTGTCACTGTTAAGAGCTTGTTCTTCAGGTGACTCTGTTAGCCTCTATGAGCAGACCTGGAGGGTAGCACTCTCCTTAGTTTCAGTGGGCAGAGTATTCTCTGCAGGCAAGCTCTCTTCTTGCAAGGCAGGTACCCAGATATCTGGTGTTCGAACCAGACTCCTGGCAGAAGTTGTGTTCCACTCACTAGAGGTCTTAGGATCACGTGTGGAATCCTGTGTGGGCCCTTGCGGGTGTCAGGCGACTCAGCTGGCAAGGTAGCCGGGGCTCGAGTGGAGTGGAAGGGGTTTGTGCCCCAGATCAAGCCCGGGTAGCCTGCTTCCCTATGTACCGCAGTCTCAAGTTCCACGCGATTGGATTGGGGTAGGCGCTGTGTTCCACTCACCAGAGGTCTTAGGGTCCCGTGGGGAGTCCCGTGTGGGCCCTTGCGGATGTTGGGCAAGACTCTGCTGGCAAGGTAGCCCGGGGCTCGAGTCTCGAGTTGAGCGGAAGGGACTTGTGCCCCAGATCAGGCCCGGGTAGCCTGCTTCCCTATGTACCGCAGTCTCAAGTTCCACGCGATTGGATTGGGGCAGGCACTGTGGTCCACTCACCAGAGGTCTTAGGGTCCCGTGGGGAGTCCCGTGTGGACCCTTGCGGGTGTTGGGCAAGACTCTGCTGGCAAGGTAGCCCAGGGCTCGAGTCTCGAGTCGAGCGGAAGGGACTTGTGCACCAGATCAGGCCCGGGTAGCCTGCTTCCCTATGTACCGCAGTCTCAAGTTCCGCGTGATTGGATTGGGGCAGGCACTGTGATCCACTCACCAGAGGTCTTAGGGTCCCGTGGGGAGTCCCGTGTGGACCCTTGCGGGTGTTGGGCAAGACTCTGCTGGCGAGGTAGCCCGGGGCTCGAGTCTCGAGTCGAGTGGAAGGGACTTGTGCCCCAGATCAGGCCCGGGTAGCCTGCTTCCCTATGTACCGCAGTCTCAAGTTCCGCGCGATTGGATTGGGGCAGGCACTGTGGTCCACTCACCAGAGGTCTTAGGGTCCCGTGGGGAGTCCCGTGTGGACCCTTGCGGGTGTTGGGCAAGACTCTGCTGGCAAGGTAGCCCGGGGCTCGAGTCTCGAGTCGAGCGGAAGGGACTTGTGCCCCAGATCAGGCCCGGGTAGCCTGCTTCCCTATGTACCGCAGTCTCAAGTTCCGCGCGATTGGATTGGGGCAGGCACTGTGATCCACTCACCAGAGGTCTTAGGGTCCCGTGGGGAGTCCCGTGTGGACCCTTGCGGGTGTTGGGCAAGACTCTGCTGGCGAGGTAGCCCGGGGCTCGAGTCTCGAGTCGAGCGGAAGGGCCGATAGAGATTTTTAAAAGGGATTGTGAACACAGGTTGACAGCCATGGTGATATAGGGTACTTCCTGCTGTCAGTAGAAGTACACAGAAAAGTCAGAGCTTATGCTGATTGATGAAGACCATTTCTCCTTCCTGAAGAACTGATCCAACCTCTGCATAGGAGAACATACTGAACATACGACTGCTTGAACTTATCTGGTATTTTAGAAATCAGCTAAACCATATGGTTGCTTTTAGGTACATGAGCTATGAGATTTCAAACAGAACACACTGTTTTGGTTTGGTTTGGTTCTGTTTGGTTTGTTTTGGTTTGGTTTGATTTGGTTTGGTTTGGTTTGGTTTGGTTTGGTTTGGTTTGGTTTGGCTTGGTTTGGTTTGGTTTGGTTTGGTTTGTTGCTTGCTTGCTTGCTTGCTTGCTTGCTTGCTTGCTTGCTTGCTTTTTGGGATAACATCTCACTATGTAGATCTAGCTGACCTAGAACTCACTGTAAACTAGGTTGGCCTCAAACTCACATAGATATGTCTGCCTCTTAAAGGTAAATGTCAGCACATCTGACACAAACACCTACTGTTAAATAGGTTGTAGAAATTATCTCAGTCTCCGACATACCCAGAACCAAGTAGGTCCTAAGCATGTGACTTGTTCTCTCAAGCTTTATCATTCACTGACAAGCCCATAGTTCATTCAAAACACATCTTATTCTATACCATCTACCACTTATTTTAATGAAATTATTCATGTTACACTATTTGAAATGGTCATGAGCAATACTTCTTTAATTTCTCTATAACAGTCAGATTATTATTTCATCAAATCATGACTAAACTTCAATTTCCAGATTTGAAGGTCCATGATACCAATTTTGTAGCAAAAATATCAAGTATATATCCATTGTAAGTGACAAATATCTCAAGGTAACTCCGATTTGCCTAAAAAGCAGTTGAAAGGGTTTAAGAAGTATGCCATGGTATGTCATTGTGGAGACATTTAGCATGACATTGCCAAACTTGCATTAAAGGAAAGCTATATCGTTTTCCTTAAAATCAGAGCTCAGGGATCTCACTGAGACACTGTCAGGTGGTGACTGTTTGAATGAGGAGGCACATTATCTGGACGATCTGAAAACCAGGAATATGAGGAAGCATGACTGGCTGAACTGCAGTAACAGCTGGAGTGTTGGCTGAAGCCCTCCACAGAGAGTGTTTAGTTTCTCAGACTCCATGTCTAAAATAAACCTGGAGAGTATTTTATCATGTTTTGAAATGCAAGTCTATTGAATCTGCCCTCCACACTTGCAAATTTAGAGGAAGAATTGGCTCTGGCATTTAATAGACATGTGAAGAGCCAAATGATGCAGAGGGCACATGAGCCGGCACACCAGTGATCAAGTTTCAACTCCTCCTGGTAGCAACTGACCCCTTGTCTTTTCTGACCTGATGATTTGTGCTCATAGTTAATATTCATGATTCAGATAAGACTTTTCTAAAGGATGTTTAACATGTTTTTCAACATGCTATCATTTTATAACAGCTGCTGAAAGAAAACATTAGACATCAATGGCTTTTGTTGTTCTTCTTCTTCTTCTTCAAAACAGATTTATACCATGGAAGAAGAAGGAGGAGGAGGAAGAGGAGGAGGAGGAGGGGAGAGAGAGAGAGAGGGGGGGGGAGGGAGAGGGAGAGGGAGTTGCATTTATTCAAATTCAGAAAAAGTAGAATGATCATTAGGCTGCAAACTTATAAAAAAGCAACAAGGAAAAAATTAGGAAAAATATGTATCAATATGTTTCAGAAAATGCAGCAGTTGCCTGGAGCTAAGAAGCAAAATGCACATCTAGACCCAAGAGGAAACCTTATGAAATGAATAACTGCAAATGCAAGGATTTCATACCAAAATATACTTAGGGTTATAATAACGAATGTTTTACAGAAAATGCTTTGGGTGTTATGACATCCTCCATCCTATTTCTATTTCCTAATCTCCATCTCACAGTGCTCCATCTGTGAAATAATCATGCTGCAATTTGTATTTCTAAGGAAGAGAAAAAGAAAAGGGGAAAAAGCGAGTTGTTAGCATCAATCAATATTAATTTACAGAAAATGGCAAAGCCAATCTGGCTGTAGTTAAATAATCCTAACCATTCTCCTCTTTAAAACCAGTTGTCTGGGAAAGGCATGGGAAGAATGGGAATGAGAAGAATGGGGAAAGGGAATTGAGAGACCATGGGGTGGGGAAACAGGAGGATAAAAAGGCAGAGAGAAAGAGAGAGAAGAAGGGTGGAGGGAGGGAGGGAGGGAGGGAGGAAGGGAGGGAGGGAAGGAGAGAGGGAAGGAGGGAGGGAGAGAGACAGAGAGAGAAAGGAGATGATGGTGGTGGTGGTGATGATGATGGGGAAGAGAAAGCGAGAGAAGGAAAACACAAAGAGACAGATAAGGAAAATGTGTAGAAGGAAGCAAGGATAGAAAATGATGGTGTCGAGAGAATAGGCAGCACCACAGCAGCAATGAGTCCAGCATCCTAGCCCCACACATGGGGGATTTCAATCACAAATCCACTCCTTTGATTTGCCATCCTTATATAAGAAGTAAAACGTGCCGGGCGTGGTGGTGCACGCCTTTAATCCCAGCACTTGGGAGGCAGAGACAGAGAAACCCTGTCTCCAAAAAAAAAAAAAAAAAAAAAAGAAAGAAAAGAAAAGAAAAGAAAAGAAAGAAAGAAAGAAAGAAAGAAAGAAAGAAAGAAAGAAAGAAAGAAAGAAAGAAAGAAAGAAAGAAAGAAAACATATTTTAGCTGTCTACACTAAATTACTGACAGAAGACTGAATTTTAGTGTATGGGCATAGACAGAAATTTCTTGAAAATACTGTTTGTTTATGTCTGTGAAAGAGAAGAGGGATGAGGGACAAAAATCAGAAGTTTATAAGCAAGCCAGGAAAGTATATGATTTAGAAATAACTGTCCATTCGTAACTAGAGCCTGCCATTTGAAAGTTGAAATGAAAAAAATAAGTCATGTGTTTATCAGTATTAAACCATTAACCTTTTTTTTTTCTTGGATACTTTATGTTTCAAATGTTTTCCCCTTTCCAGGTCTCCCCTATGGAAACCTCCTGTCCCATCCCCCCTTGCCCTGCCTCTATGAGGGTGCTTACCCCCTACCCACTCACTCCCATCCTCCTGACCTGGAATTCCCCTACACTGGGGCATTGTACACCCCTGGACCTGAAGGTCTCTCCTCCCACTGATGTCCAACAAGGCCATCTTCTGTCACATATTTTGCATTCGCCATGGGTCGCTCCATGTGTATTCTTTAGTTGGTGATCCAGTTCCTAGGAGCTCTGTTGACACTGTTGCTCCCTCCATGGGACTGCAAACCCCCTCAGCGCCTTCAGTCCCTTCTCCATTGGGGACCCCAAGCTCAGTTCAATGGTTGGATGCGAGCTCCTTCCTCTGGATAGTCATATCAGGCTTCTACCATTAATGTCCTAAGAAAGAGACAGGTGAGTTTAATCTGGATTAAAGTAGTCCATGCTCACTACATTTATGTACAGATCACAAGACTGGGAGATACTGCTTCCATTGTACTGATATTCAAGGAAGTTCAAAGATAGACAGTGTAATAAAGAACTAAATACAATAACCCTCCATAGAGTTTTTCTTTTTTCTTTTTTCTTTTTCTATTTCCCTTTACTTTCGTTCAATGTCACATCTGTGTGGATCCTATTCTGACTTTCCCAAGTCCTTGTTGATACAAAAGCTCAGCTCTCATCGTTGAGGAGAACAGGTGACAGTTTATTCTGGAGCAGAATGCTGGAGTCCATTGCCCCGGGAGCACAGATTTAACTACACCAAGTACATTGCTCCTAAATGCTGATGCTGGTATGGTTTTTTTGTTTGTTTGTTTGTAATGTCAACAGAACAAGAATGGAGTAACCTGAGGAGCCATTCAAACTCCTTAGTGGTAATTTCAGGTTATATTCAAAGAGGGAAACCTCAGCTTCGGATAATATCCAATGGTATTCTAAGCCTTCTGGCAGTAGAGTTGAGTTGTCTCAACTCAATAATTTCACCAGATAATAACACAGTGTTAGGTCAAACACTATGGTAGGCTGGGAAGACACATAAATAGTTAAAAATAATTTCGCTTCTAACCTACTGAAAGAATTAGAAAAACTCTCTGTTAGGCAGATAGGACCATAACTAGGTAACAAAGATGGTAAACTTCCAAGACTCCAGACTTCTTCCTTACCCTCCTGACTTTAAGCCTGTCACCTTTAAATAAAGGCCTCTTGAGCTGTTCCTGCTGTAGATGCTCCAGTAGGCCCCCTGCTGATGGACTGGCTCAACGAATTCAAGTAGGTCAGGACTTGTTACACAGTACCTGTTCACCAATCAACTAGTGTCTTTCTTCAAGCTGACCAACCCTAAATTAAGTCAGGAAGACCTTAAAAGCCTTGAAAAGCCCTGGCTTTGGCTTCGTGAGTCCCCACTTGGCTTTGCAGAGAGACTTTCTGTCTGTGTTCACTGAATGTTTGCTTTCCCTCACACCTAGCAAAAGCCTTTGTTCAACTGCTGGCTCTGTCTGCTCCTGTTTGCTGGTTTCTAGATTTCTCTGCTGCGACCTGCAACACTTGATTTTATTTTTCTCTCCTTTTAATTCTTTAACTGATAAAGTGAGCTCAGTCAAAATCCCTAGAGAGCAACATTCAGGTTTTCTAGCTGTTCAGATTCACAGCTCTAACAAGTTAGTCATCCTTGCAGAATCTTTTAATAAGATGGGTGTATCTTTGGCGTAAAATTTAGTTCAGACTATTAGTGGTGCTGGCCTTCGGTTATTGTGTAAACATACTCTGACCCTATTTAACCATAACAATAAGCAAAGCCCTACAGCAGGAGGCCCAAGAGGCCTTTGATTTTTGGGTTTTGTTGGTTTTTGGTTTTTGTTTTGTTTTTGGTTTTTTGTTTTTTATTATTTATTATTCTTTAATCTTTTTTACAGTCCAGTTGTTATCCCCATCCTGGTCCACGCTCTAACTGTTCCCCATCCTATACCTCCACTGGGTCCCCAAGAGGATGTTCCCACCCTCCCCACTGACCCCAAACCTCCCCACTCCGTGGGACCTCAAGTTTCTCAAGGATTAGCTGCATCTTCTCTCACTAAGACCAGACCAGGCAGTCCTCTGCTGTATATGTGTTGGAACCGCCTATCAGCTGGTGTCTGCTTCCTGGTTGGTGGCTCAGTGTCTGAGAGATTTCGAAGATCCAGGTTAGTTGTTTTTAAGCACCAGGATTTGTCTCGGGTCAGGAGGGTAAAGAAGAAACCAGGCATCTTGGAAGTTTGCCACTTTTGTTATCAAGTCATGGCCCTATTTGTCTGCCAGTCAGGGACTGCGTCTAACTCCATTGCTAGGTTAGAAGTCAAATTATTCTGAACTATTATTGTCTTCCCAGTGCACCTTTGTTTGATACTTTTTATTTGATACAAATAAAAATAGTAACATAGCACTGAAATGAAAAGAAATGCTAACTTTTAATAATACATCTCAACACAATCACCCAATCAGCTACTATTTGAAGCCATTTGCAGCGGTTGTATGCTTATCCCCCTCCTCCTGTCCTTCCTCCCCCTCCTCCTCTCCTTCCTCCCCCCCTCCTATCCATCCTCCCCCTCCTCCTATCCATCTTCCCCCTCCTCTTTTCCATCCTCCTCCTCCTCTTTTTCATCCTCCCCTCCTCCTCTCCATCCCCCCACCCCATTTCTCTATTTCTCTTCTTTGCCTCCTCCCCCCATGTTCTGTCCTGAGTGAATTGAATAAGATTAATCAAAGCACTGCTGATTTGTGCGTCTGAACCACAGATTAGCCGTCAATCACACAGTGAATTTAGGTTCCATTTAATCTTTGTCATTCAGCTTTCAAATGTATAATCTATATAAAGAAAGGCAATGATTATTCCATTTTAAATGACAATTAAAGCATTGCGTTTGAATTTTCTGTCAATAGGAAAAAGTTTTAAAATGAATGCTCCCACCGCAGCAGTTATAATTGAAAGGGCCTTTTACCTCATAATCTCTTCCTTTATCTGAGAGTGAGGAGCACACTTGGATAGGTAGAAGAACTGGAACTCAATTTTGACACAATTTTCTTTTGCAAAATAATACTGTGTTTTTCAGCTATAGAGTTTTTTTCTGTGCTATCTTGCGATAATTTTGTAAGAAAAGAAGGGTTTTCTTTGCTTTCACAAATCTAAAATTAAAAAAAAATGCCTGTAAGCTCTCCTAGGGATCAAAGTTCTGCCCAATGCCCTGTCCAGTCATCCCTGATATGACTCTTCATCCCTGTTGTTGAAGAAAATGACCATGGGGAAGCCAGCATGCTTAAGGGGTAAAGAAATTCAGGGTGAAGGCTTTCTTGTCTGTTTACTGGCTTGTACAGAAAGGCTTCTAGAATATTTATAAAACATGACCATTTAACATGTAAGTAACCAATATTCTGTCATAAGACAAGAAGTTATTTCAAAGAGTTGGAGACATGTTGTCAATATTCTGGGCAATTTTATACCTAACCCAAATCAGGAGCTGCACTGTATTCAAAAACCAGAGCAACTACTAACAATATTTCTTTTTCTCTGACATGTTTTCTCTCTCTTTTTTTAAATTAATGTTTTACTTTAATTGCCCATTTTCCCATACTTGAATTTTCATTATCTAAATCCATATTTCACACACATGCACACATACACACACACACACATCTTAAACAAAGATAGAATCGTAAGTTAACAAAATATCCATTTCCAGTCATGAGAAACCTTCTTTTATGTGCTTGCTCTTGGTAATGCAAATTTACTTGGATGCATCTCAGAGCTTGAAGGTAAGCCCCTACTGCTGAAGGCACTGCACACATAAGACATAAGACTCAGGCTACTTGATCTGGATCTAATCTTCTTCCTACTCTACAGCTTCAATTGTACCAGAAAGTATGAAGTAGCCTGCCAAGCAACTAGTAGTCCTACCCAGCTGTCTCAGCTAGAAACAACAAAGACCAGCATAGCAGGATAACCATAAAGGAGCAATAGTGGTACTCAGATGTTGGTGGCAATCAATATTTAAGGCCCACTCCCCAAAAAGAAAGACATTCCTGGTAATAGAAACCTAGGCAAGTACATGGGGCTAGTGAGGTCATGAACTTCAGAAGAGCTAGACCAATCATTCCTTAACCACATTCTAAATCTTATCCTTATCTCCACAGATAAGTATAACTATCACCCTACATCAAAGAAAGTCTCTACAGAAAATGAAGAGAAATCCATTACAGAAATCCATACCTGAACTCAGTGCACAGATCAATGGACTGTCTTGTGGGGAGGTCTAACCCCAGTGGATAAATAGGAGCTCAAGAAGCATCCTAGAAGAAGCAGTAGGGATATTATAAGAACCAGGATGCCAGTAGGTGGGCTGTGTGAACCCTTCTCTTAGAAATGATTCCATAAACACAATCCAGTGGTGTTTGTATGATAACATCTATAAACATGATAAACTGGAAGGGGAAAATTGTACGTGGCTGCAACCCCAGACAAAGAATTACAGGCAACTATTGACTGAAAGTGGGAGGATCAGCCTCTTTAAAGGATGAGTGTCTTAATTGGTTATGCAATATGAAGTGGGCAGACCTGAAACCATATACAGAGACAATAAAAATGGCCTCAAGCATGTTTTTTTTTTGGCTCTTTTTTTGTTTTGTTTATTATTTATGTGTGGGAGTATAACAGAAACAATCAAAGAAAAAAAGGGTGTCAGTTTACTGAGAGTGGGGACATGGGAGGGCTTAGTGAAGGAAATGGAGAAGGACAGGGGGGGAGGAAAAGGAAAGGGTGATTGATGTAATTATGTTTTAATTTACAATATAAAATAATTAAATTAAAACTTGGTATTTTATATGTGCCCATATCATTTGCATTATTAAGATACAACCACATTGTGACCAGGTAAATCAAACCATATTAGCTAAGAAATAGTAAATAATTCTAATCTGAAGCATACAGAATATACCTGGGAGAAAAGAATTAATTTATGTTTAAGTATCTAATTTAGCCCTGAATTAAAAGTAAGAAAAGGAAAAAAATAATAAAAGTAGAACAGGGTCTATCTTTGGGAATTATATATAACTATAAAAATTAATAAATTATTTGATCTTACAAATGGCTTTCTGTTCTATTATAAACACAATCATCAAGGGTGACTTATGGGAGGAAAGGGTTTAGTCCATCTTATACATCCAGGTAACAATGTATCGCTGAGTGAAGCCAGGACAGAAACTCAAGCCAGAAACTGAAGAAAGAGCCATGAAGGAAGGTTACTTACTGGCTTACTCTCCAAATCACTCTGCTTGCTTTCTTCCTCTGCCCAGACCTACCTTTATAGGCATGGTGCTGCCCATAGTAGGCTGGCCCCTCCCACATCAACTCTGATGCCCATTGCTGCTCTATGCTTAACAGCCTGAGGTTGGAAACAGACTAGCTGTCCACCCACTGATATATAGATAATAAAAATGTGGCACATTTCCATTAGGGAATACTATTCAGATGTTAGAGAAATGAAATCATTTACTTACAAATAAATGGGTGGATCTGGTAGCCTCATCCTGAATGATGATAATCCAGACCCCCCAAAACTAATATTATACATTTTTCCTTTACATGTGGATGTTAGTTTTTGAGCTTTGGATATATGTATTACAATACAAATGAATGCAGAGGTGCCTAGTAAGTAACAAGGGTTGGGAGAAGGGAATATGCCAAGGGAGGAGAAATAGAATATAGTATTATGGAGAGATAAAAAGGAAACTAGAATAAGAGAGTTGAAAGTAGAATAGATTGAAGAGCAGAGTAAAGGAGGAAATGTGTAGAGGGACAGCTGTTACTAAAGGTCTTTTGAAGATTCGTGTAGAAATCTACTATCACAGAAGCTTCCTACAATAAATACATTTATAAAAGGAATTTAAATTGAGCCACCATATAATGGGGAAGACAATGCCTGAACTAGATATCTTATGCATCAGGTAAAACTCTCATGCTAGGAATTGGTTGCATTTTGTTGAGTCACTGGCCAAAGTTGTCCCATGGACCACCACCAACCCCCACACAGAAAAACATCACAGGCTATTGCCAAAGTTACTACCACCCCCACATATACAGACACCACAGGCTATTGCCAAGGTAACCACCACCCCCAGACATACAAACATCACAAGCTATTGTCAACGGTATTGGTTGTTTTCTGCAATCTGATACAAGGCTGTACTGCTAAAGACAATACCTACTTATGTCATCATATAAGAAAAAGTTGTTGGGTGCCCAACTAGAAGTTTCACCTCTATTAACTATTCACAGTGTTGGAAGGTACTCTTCACACTACAGTAGGAAAGAAGTAGCAATCACACAGCTACAAACCCTGCACTTATAATAATGACCTGACTTCAGATATACTGATGCAGTGTCTGTGCAACTGATGCACAAATATCATGAGAGACCCACAACTGGAATGATGTGAAGAGAATGAAAGACTTCAAAGCACTCAGTCCTAAGTGGGATGTCTCCATTGAACCCCTCCTCAACCGTAGAGCATGGAAGGCATAAATGTTGTAAGAGCCATAAGTGGTATGTGGATCCAGAAAGCATGTCTTCCAGACAAAACAGAATTGATGCATAAGAAACAAACTCTCAAAGACTGTGGCAACATACAAGTTCTGCAATCTAGACCAATCCCAAAAATGAATAGGGTAATTGGATGCAAAGTCCTACTCCTAACCCAGAAACTATTTGCAATTAATATTTGCTAGGAAGGTCATAGCCCTTTGTGAACCATGTCACCCTTGGAGAACTGAGCAAACCACAGAGAAAAATATCATTCCTCCATCTATGGTCTCTGCCTCAGTCCTTGCTTCCAGGTACCCAGCTTGAGGTCCTGCTCTGACTTCCCTTTATGGTGTTTATTATGTTTGTTTATGATGTTGTATGATGTTTATGATCCATTGTAATGCAAAATAAACCCTTTCCTCCCTAAATAAAAAAAAAGAAAAAGAATTTGCTAGGAAGGAAAAAATTCATTCCCTTTTCTCCACTGGAGTGTCACTGTGTCTATCAATCGTGATACAATGCAGATCCCTTCACCAGGAGTAGTTAACCAACACCAAAGTCTTTTGGTATTGGTATCTTATTGTTTTTTTCATTTGTTTCGATTTTCACTTTTGTTTTTTGGAAATTTGAGAGTGTGTGGGGGGGATTGAGAGAGGAGAAAACCTGATCAATATATATTGTATAAAAATAATTGAAGATAAAATCTAAAAACAATAAAAGTGAAAATTCCTTAGAGGCATATCCATAGGCTAATCCAATCTAAGAAATTTCCCAACTGAAACTTCCTCAGGTATCTCTGGGCCGTGTCAAGTGGAAATCTGAATCTAGCTAGGATAGGTAAGTTAAATAAAATCATACCATTCTTGTTCATGCACTTTCTATGAAATGATTGGTTTCTATGAGGTAATTTTTAAATACTCAAGATACTACTCATTGATGATCTATGGGGAATTAAACTGTCTTATTTGTGTAATTAGTTTTTGAGAATACTGTTTCTTTACTGCTCTCTAAAACATTAAGGGATCATTTCATTTTCTCCAAGGTTGAACTGGAATTTTTTCTGTGTCTGACAGCAACACCCATTGTAAATTGTAGTTTGTTCCCCAATGATAGCACTGGCTAGCATAGTTTATCATCAGCCATGTGTCTGTTCTGTGCTGTGCTTACCCTCCTTGAAGCAGTTACCCCTGACAAAACAGACATGTGAGTAATAGATGTCCATTAGTGACTGAAAACACAGATGTCCAGTAAACATAACGTTAGCCCATTTTACTGGATATGTAAGTTCGTCTGTGATGATACAGCTCCATATATAAAGCCACAAATAAAATATATTCTATGTATTCTACTGAAGCAGTATACCAAATGTAGCCACTTTGCTATTATGGAGATTTTCATTTACATCATTTAATTTTCACTACAGTAAATTTTATTATTTATTCATGAAAAGCCAACAGAGTTAAGTTACATGTGAACATTAGTGATATTAAGTGACTAAAAAAGAAAACAAAACAAACATTAGAAATAAACGAATTTGGAAAAAGGGAAATGTCTTTCCAGACAGTCGCAATTTGTTTACATCCATTGAAAAATTTGTGTGCATGTAGATGACTGAAGTTTGTGCCCTTTACATTTCTGAATTTTATTTTCATTCACCTTTAGCAATAGTGGGTATTTTTATGTGTGTGCATATTGTTTTATATTTTGCTTTTTGCCTTCAGGTGGCTTTTCAGAAGGCACCCCAGAGTTTTAAACACCATTTGAATATCCTTTTCTGTCTCTTCTAATGATTTCTGCTTAGAGACTTAATCCATATTCTGCCTGTGATTTCTACTTAATCATCTTAATCATGTTTGTATTGTTTGGGCTGTTCATGTGCTACGCTATTGTGCTGAGCTTTTCTGAAGCATCTTAAAAGCATAATTTTTATCCTTTCATGTTGTTACACCATTGCCGTTTCAGGCAACTCCTGCTTTTAGAATTGAAACCAGAAGGAAATATGTGCAATAATAATGTGCATTCATTGACATGTTTAGAGAAGAAAAATTGAAACAAAATGCTAAGAAAGAGGTACAAATTTTCTGAGTCTTCCTAGACTCCACAAAAAATAGTCAGGCCTTTTCATAAATTTAGGATAAAAGGTTGAAAATATTTAAAGTACATGAAAATTGCAAAATCATCCCCACAAAGCACAAAATTGCAAATAGTTGAAAAGCTATGATCAGTAATATTCATTTTGACCAATTTGTCATATTGAAAAGCTTGTCATTATGATTGATTTCTTAAATCTGCCATCTTATTTTCAAAAAAATTCACCTATAGTTTAGCAAAATCACTCTATACACAGTTTCTGAGTGAACACTAAAACTGAAGTATCCCTCCACATTGAAGACTGCACGCAACCTGAATGATCATAATCCCTTGAGAGAAATCATTACTCCATTTGCTTTACATTTGAACTGTTCCTCTTTGTGAATTTAATGGCTACATGTGTAATGTTTTATAAATTTATGAGTGCTTGGATTTGACCAGCATTGCCAGGGATTTATGACATTCAAAGACCTCATAACTATCTGTGTTACACTATATCAGAAATACATATGTCTAAGACATGCCAGAAGGAAAAGGGCAAGAATGTATGCTACCATGTACACAGAGAACCAAAAACATAAAGCTCATTTTACCAGATGAATTCCTTCACAGGCGATGTTGAGAGAAAGGTATTGCGAAATGGAAAATCATTTGTGCAATAGACTTTCAGGTTATCTGTAACTATTAGTAACTTTATGTCCTTAAAAGATTATGAAAGGATGGACCATCTAGAGACTGCCATACCCAGGAATCCATCCCATAATTAGCCTCCAAACACTGACACCATTGCATACGCCAGCAAGATTTTGCTGAAAGGACCCAGATATAGCTATCTCTTGTGAGGCTATGCCGGGGCCTAGCAAACACAGAAGTGGATGCTCACAGTCAGCTATTGGATGGATCACAGGGCCCCCAATGGAGGAGCTAGAGAAAGTACCCAAGGAGCTAAAGGGGTCTGCAACCCTATAGATGGAACAACAATATGAACTAACCAGTACCCCCCAGAGCTCGTGTCTCTAGCTGCATATGTATCAGAAGATGGCCTAGTTGGCCATCATTGGAAAGAGAGGCCCATCAGTTTTGCAAACTTTATATGCCTCAGTACAGGGGAATGCCAGGGCCAAGAAGTGGGAGTGGGTGAGTAGGGGAGTAGGGGGGAGGGTATGGGGGACTTTTGGGAGATAGCATTGGAAATGTAAATGAAGGAAATACCTAATTAAAAAAGATTATATATTCTATAAGACTTGACAACAATGTATAACTTGTCCAATTACAAAAATGAGATTGGAAATAAGACTAGAGGGGAACATAGAAACAGTGCTGTCTTCCAGAGAAGTGCGTGTGTGTGTGTGTGTGTGTGTGTGTGTGTGTGTGTGTGTGCGTGTGAGTGTGCCTGTGTGTATACAGGTGACATTTTATGGGGATGATGGGTATCTTTCTTAATAGGAATGATGTGGTCTATGATCCTCCCACCACTGGGACAGACAATAAGTACAGTAATTATCCTAAATTTTATGAAACAAAATAATAACAAAGAACAGAGTTCTTTGAAGAAGGTTTGTTTAAGGTAGTTGCAATAGGGGAGAAAGACAGAACTTAGATTTGCTGAAAGAAAGGTCCAGTGTGCTCTACAGTATTGGGGCAAGCTAGATGAAAAGCATAAGCCTGTTGGAGAGTAGGTTGATCAGTGGGATGTGTCAGACACACTGGGTTGTGCATAAATTTGCAGGCTTTTTTTTCATTGATTACGCCATCTGTGTTTGTTATCCAGTGTTCATCAAAGCTAGATCCCCACACTCCTATAGAATGAGACATAGGGGACTATCTTTCTTAATCTTTATATTTTGACATCAAAATTGGGTCTCCAAAACTGACTTATCAGAATTATGAAATAAGTATCTTTAAAAGCATAAATATAACTGTGAATATGCTGAGTTGAACAAGAATTCTAGGCTCATATTTGACCACTTTGTTCACACTTAGTGTCACTGTTTGATGGGAGCTTTGGGACATTTAAGGGGTGGTGAAAGCTTTGGGTGCATATAACCACACCGTGCTTCCAGGTCACTCTTTCTTATGAGAATGGACATGTTATCTGTCAGCCTGCCACTCTGCCCTCAGGCCTGCTGCTTGATGCCATGCCTCCCTACTTAAAGGGACACTAATCCCTCTGGAACTACCAGCCAAAATAAACTTATCCTTCCATAGTTGCTTAGGAAAATTGGTCACAGTCATTATGATTATGGTAACTTATCACACCAACTGAACAGTAGCTAATTCAATGAGTTTCTAAATAAATGTTCAAAGAAAAGCACTGTCTGGTATTATCTACTTAGTTTGTTTATAAAGATATATAAATCTTATTGCATGGCAACAGGGCTTCAATGGAGTGTCTTCTTGGTTTCCTGTTAGGCATCTATGAACCTGAAAACTTGTGAGGCTTGGGATTCATTATTAAATCCCTGGGTCACAGGAAAGTCTAGGGGTATGGTGATCTTCTGAGGGCTCAGTGGTACTAGAAAATGTATTGGTGTTACTGTTTTATTTTAAGTAATTGGTGATGCCATTGATCAGCAAAGGTGGTTGCCTCCATGCTGGTGAAGTCACCAACCAAGACATTGAAAAAGCCACATTGTCACTTTCTGGCTGTGGTGAGCTCAACCCCATGATAAAGGAGCCATATTTTTCTTCAGGGCGCATGTGCCTGGAAATAGCAACCCCACCCTGTTCTTTAAAAAGACACATGAGTTCTGTTATCATGGATGTAGAAGGAGACAGTGCAGATGACCTAAACATGTAGGCCTGAGAAGCAATGCACAAAAGCTAGAAGAAATTCTGTGGTTTCAACTCAAGTACAGGGAATATGCATTTCTTACCACAAACTGTAATTATGAACACCAAGTGATATCTGTTGAAGAAAAAGGAAACTAAGAAAAAACTGGAAAAGCATGAAGGTATGTCCAACTTTATACATAGTGCTGCTGATCTTAATGAATATGGAAAAACTGGGAAGAAGAGAGTGGCCCTGACACCGTCTGAAAATAGGCAGATATGTGATCCTCCATATTGACTGAAGTTTAAATTCCTGAGAAACGAACTTGTGAAAACAGCTAATCCTGGTTTAAAACCTTAGTGTCCATATGTGATACTTTTATCCACTGAGTAAAGCAACTGACTGAGGATCTCGGGGTCTAAGAAATTCCCAGACTGGAACACAAAAAGCAGCTTTCTGTTTTCTTCCTGTCCTTACGGTACCCTCCAAAGCCACCAAAGCTCTTTGTGATAATGGTATGTAGGAAAAGAAGAAAATCTTAAGCTGAGAGAGAGGGAAAGAGGGGGGGAGGGGAGGGAGGGGGAGGGAGACAGAGGGAGACAGAGGGAGAGAGGGAGGGAGAGGGAGGGGGAGAGGGAAACATAGACAGCTAAACTTACAACTATTTACCTCCCATCATGTGGTCATAATTCAGTCACAAATATTTGGACAAAACAAACAAACAAATGAAACAACAACAACAACAACACTAACAGAGAGGCATTGCAAGAAATGAGCCTTTCTCTTCCCAGGAAGACAGAGCATCCTGCAAGCAGCTTAGAGACGTACAGCAATATAGATAAAGGACTTTATGGCTTTTGTCTTCAGAGGCTTTTCAGTAATATCCTTGTGAAGGCCACCAAAAATACTACTGGAATTTTAGGATCCAATTTGGATTTCCAGATAATGTGGGGAAAATCAAGATTTTCTTTGGGGGATCATAGTATCATTGATAAAAAGAAATTATGAATGAACTCAAACAGAAGATAAAGGACAATTTTATTGGCATTTAAAAGAAAAATCTACAGGATAAACAAGTGTAAACCTAAGCAGCTGCTCAGAAGAGGAGCAGAGAGATAAGAAGGAAAACCTATGCCACTCAAACTGGCCAAGATGGTGGTCAGACACATGGTTGACAAGCAGCCAGAAGGCAGGGGCAAGGCCCTAGAGAAAGAAGAAGGAACCACAAAATGTTGGAGCATGCTTATCAAAGAGAAAGAAGGAAAGAATAAGTTATATACTCCTGAATAATCAGAAAGGTAACAGATACCGCATAGCTGTGACTTGGTAAGCATACAGGACAAAGTATGTGACTTGGGTGAGCTATGAGATGAAAACCCTTCACCACCTCCATTTTGTTCTCGGCTTTGTACTTCTGATAAATCATGTCAGGTCTCAGCCTTCTGTTCCTGCTGCAGCGACTCCTGCCTGTTGTCAGGCTCCTGGGCCATTATGGACCAAAATAGAGACAAAAGATTATGGGTTCACTTCAAGGATGAACATTTTCCTTCATCATTATTAATATATTGTTTTGTGAGGTACTAGTGATGCACTGCAAGAAGAGCCTGAACAAATAGTCTCTTTGGCCTCTTATTTAAGTTATTTCTTCTGTATTTCCCTGTCCTTGTGGCTTTATTTTGACCCAGAAGATAATCCTCCTTGGCTTTATCTCATGCTATAGTTTTCTGCTTAATTAAAAGATTAATTTCTTTTCTGTTGCCATGACAAAACACCTTGTCTAAGACAACTTATAAAGAAATAGGTGAGGAGAATATCTTACCTAACATGTGCAAGAGCCCTGTGATATTCATGGATGTATTGGCCATGGCAAAATATTCTCTATGTGAGAAATCAAAACAGTGTTGTTACAGCTGTGTAAATAAAATAGACTTTAGGTTCAAAATTATGAAACCCTAGAAATGAATGAGGTAATTGTGTTGTAGAAGTATCATCAAGAAGATATGGCAACTATGAGGATATACATGTACATTCAGCATCAGAGCACATCAATGCACGAAGCAAATGCTAATTCATCTGCAGGAGAAAAACAAGATGTACGGTTCCAGCAGTATATTGAATGCCATTCTTCAAACAATGGACAAATAATCCAAGTGGAAAAGAAACGTCTACTCCAGTGTTATCTTCCTTCCATCTGTCCTTCTGTCCTTCCTTTCTTTCTTCCTTCCTACCTTTTCACTTCCTTCTTTCTTTATTCAGTGTTGGGGTTTAACACAGAATGTTGCACATGTTAGGGAGATAGTCTGCTCAACCCCCGAGCTCTAGCTAACACTAAATTGGCCTCACGATACAGACATTCACAGAATATATATTCATTTGAAGCACTAACAGATAATTGATAATTAAAGCTTACATCAGATCATGGGAATCTTTTTTAAAAACTGACATACAAATTGGTAACTCGAAGAAATTTGGAAAATTCACAATCATGAAAACCAAAACAGAATTCTTGAGCAAATAATAGGCTGAAGAAGAATATCAAGAGGGTTACAAACAATGACATTGATATAAATGGGAATGAGCACACACATACCAAGCTTTGCAGGATGCAGCTAAACTTGTATTAAGAGGGGAAGTTCTTGAAATGAGCAAATAAACTACCTGATGTTGTATCTCAACAGTCTAGGAAAGGAGAAAATTAAGCTCCAAATACAAATTAAATAAGAAAGAACTGAGCAAAAATTAAATGTAATTGAGTTTATGAAATAATGAAAACATTACTAAAACTGTTTTAAATACAAATTGGCACATCTTTGCAATGGCAAAGAACAATGAAAATGAACTCAAATGAAACCAGAAATAGAAGAGGAAGCAACATAATTGATACAGAAGAGATACATAAAAAATTAGTGGGAATCTACCACCAAACTGTATTCAAGATAATCACATAGCCAAACAGAAATTAAAAACCCTCTAAAAACACATAAGCCACAAAGACTGAGTTGTAAAGGAATCTGAGAAGGACGAGAAAATAGAATCACCAGTGAGCAGTCTCTTCCTAGGATAATTCCATGACCCGTTACCTTCACAGCTAATTACATTAACACTTGCCTTTCTCAAATTAATGCCAGACACTGAAGTTGAGAGGATGTTTCCAAACATGCTTTACACAGTTCCCACTACTGTGATACCAAACCCTGTCAAGAATAAAAGAACCAGACAACATCCCCCAAGAACAACATGTACATTATTTAAGAAAATGAGCCATAAAGCAAATTACATAACAATTTAAAAGGTAGTACCCCCTGAACATGGGCGTTCATTCTGGGGACATGTAGATGTAGAGGATTCACTAAATGAGTAAGCTGCTATGGTACCACATTACCAGAAAGGGGGGGGGAGTGTATTATGGTCTTAACAGATGCAGAGAAATCATTTGAAAAGTCCCACTCTGCTATATGATGAAAACTTTTTAGGTTAACATATCTCAAGAAAATAATGTAAGACAAACTCACAGTTGGGTAGAAAGGTAAGATCTGTCCCTCAAAAAACATCGGTGAGAGAGGAGAAAGAAAACATAACACGTGTGTGTGTGTGTGTACATATATAATTTATATAGAGTACATATGTGATTAATATATTATGTAGTACATATATGCATACATATCTGAATATATATGTACAACACACACTATATATATGAAAGTCATTCATCTATAAGGAAAAAATAAAATGATATCATTTGCAAGCAATGACAGAGGAAGAGAGAACTATGGACCTGAATGAAATATCTTAACAAGTATTTTGTGTAGAAACTAGTTTAGAAGGCATGGAAATGCTCACATTGGTAGAGCATGTCTGTGGTAGGTGAGTAGGGAATGGAAAAGTGTTGAGAAGAAAATGGGAAAGAGGAAGAGAACGAGATGAACATTATCAAAGGACATTGTGGGTAAATATTGCGATGAAACCCATTATTTTCTGATGAATACATTTATAAAAATCACACCAACACACAGGGATCCAAAAGTCATAAAAATTATGTTAACAAGCAAAAGACCCAACACAATCTATCACATCCACTTGGAGACAAAGAGAAGGTATGTAGAAGTGAAAATAAATAAACCATGGTGGAACAATGTTTCCTGCAAGCAAAATGCAAAAGTGTGGCCAACATGGCTCAGTAATACTTAGGCAGATTGTGGCAATACAACACATTTCTAAGTCATGGTACAGTAAAGTTCAAACCCTAAAGAATTAAGAGAGACTTCCTTCAAGCTCCTTGACATTAGACATTACCCTCAAAGGGATCAAATGAGACAAAGTTCAAGAGAGCCATCAATCTTGTCTGTCACTTCACTACCTCAGATTCTGATACACCTCTGCCATCTGCATCCTCCAGGTGAAGGAGTAGGAATGGTTTCTTATGGATTTGAAGCTAGTATAGTTAGTTAACTAACACTTTGAAGTTTAAAGCATCTCAGTTAACCATCTCTTATTTCTCTTAGTTTACTTCAACTAGTACCCCTGACTCTGATAGTTCTCCAGACTCACAGACATTTAAATACACTGTCCTTTGTCTCTCGGTGCATAAGTAGAACATACAGCTGTTTATCCCAGGCTATTTATAAAAGTGATCTTGGGAAATATTTCTCAAGCAAATGTTTCTCAAGACAGCAGAGCTTTTTTTTTTCAATATGCAAACTTAGCCAGTATATCTCTCAGCTGTATCAAACAGGTGTATCTATTTTAAGCTCATATTTTCAGTGAAAACACATACAATATACTTCCATATTCTCAAAACTCAGTACAATATTTTAATTAACAACCAATTATCATGGTCAGGCAAGTTTCAACATCCATTCTAGGCATAACCAATAGAATGTCAGAAGTGTAAGTAAACAGGGCAGGGCAGACTCCACACAGAGTGTAGTAAAGTGGGTGCATATCACAGGCAAGTGAGCTTCAGTTAACAGGAAAAGTAACAGGTTAAAATTCTGACTAAACACAGCAAGATGTCTGTATACTATACAAGTATGTGCATCCCTATATAGTTTTTATTTTTCTTTTGACATTTTAGGTAGGTAGCCGGTAATTCTAAATATTCATTGCAATTTTCGCTTTTAAATAATGCATGGCTTCATGGTTAGTTTCTACTTTAAAGGCATTTGGTTTTCAGAACTGAAAAAAGTTCGTGGGAATTTTGCATTTTGTTGCCACCTGGCACCTGCATTCAAAGTTGGTGCCCCTCCTGTGAGTTTCTATCAACCACCTTTCTCTTCAGGCTCAGGTTTGAGAATTGGGAGAACTCAGCACCCTTTAGGGCGCTGATTTCTGAGTATGACAGATGCTATAACAAATGCATGCCAAGATTTCAGTAACCATAAAAGCTGCCAGTATTCCATCCTCTTCCCACAGCTATACTCTGCTTCTTTCACTGAGGGGTGTCTTTCTGATCTCTGTCATGTCAGGACCATATCATCCCTTTGCCTGATTCTGTCAGCTCTGCTCCCAAGGCCTGAGGAGAGTCACCATGAAGTACCTAAGTGTCATTAATGAGCCTGGGAAATAGCACATTCTGAATATTCTTCATTGAGTAACATGCGCTGGAGCCCTACCTCAACACAACTCCCTGAAGAGCTTTGTACATTCTTTGTAGCATCTGCATTTACCATTCTAAGGCCTTTCACCTCCTCCTCTACTCTCTCCATGGCAACTAAGGCCATCAGCTTTACTCAGTGTTAGCGGTTGCTGTCACTACTTCCAAGAGTCAACCCTGCAAGGAGTCTGCTTAGTCCCCAAGGGTCCTTGTCAGAAAATCAATGTCCCCAAAGAGCTCACCCAATTAAATCAACTGTGTTCACCTAACCCCCTATGCCCTCCAATAACAAGCTGCAAAGTGTGTCAGAAATCCCCAAGTGGTCTGTAGTGCTTACCTAAGGAGTGAAGATGTAAAGCAAATCCCTAGGGAGAGACAAGAGCAGTGCTGGCAGCAACAGGATGCTCCAACTGAAGACAAGGGAGAATAGTAAAAATGCAGGTATCAACTAAGAGTTAAAGATAGATAAAATAAAATCTGTAAGTCACCAAGGGTATGAGTAGTGTTTGATCAGCAAATAGGAGTTTACCCACTTTCTGAAAGCGGTTATTTTCCCCCAAAAGCAAACCACACCATACCCTACCCAGGGAATTAGGCTCTGAGAGGGGACAAGAATCTAATCCACAGCTTGGTAGTCATGAGCCACAACCACATTGAAGATGCAGCTCTATGGAAATGGGAAAACCTCACAGAAATAGGAGTGCCTTAGTACCACTGAGCAGGGTAGAATAGGAACCCAGATGCCTTAAGAAGAAAGAGACAGATATGATTCAGAGGTCTTATCAAAGGATTAATAGAGTGAATTACCCAAAGACACTTGCTGAGACTAAAAAGAAGCATTCTACACTAAAATGTAAAGCAACACTTAATCCAACATGTTCTGTGTCTCCCAGTAAGGGAAATAAATGGTCTGACTATTGGCACTGGACCACTGATTGGTGTATTCTTCCTTGGAGTGAACCACCTTTCCTCCTACCACCTTTCTTCAGTTGACTACAGTACCTTTAGTAGAAAATATGTTTAGGGTTTCAACCCGATGAAGCAGTTGTGTGTGTGTGTGTGTGTGTGTGTGTGTGTGTGTGTGTGTGTGTGTGTTGATTTAGTAAATGGATACTGTGTCTATTAATCAGTGTTTTATTTCTGGGAAGAGACACCATGACCATGGCAATTCTGTTAACAGAAAACATTTAACTGGGGCTGGATTATTGGCATTTCTTTTCATGGAAAACATTTAACTGGGGCTAGCTTTTAGTTTAGAGAGTTAGTCTGTTATCCTCATTACAAGGAGCATGGTAGCATGAGGGCAGACAGGGTACTGGAAAGGTAGCTGAGAGTTCTACATCTGAATCCACAGGCAGCACGATGAGAAGAGAGACAGAGACACTGAATCTGGCTTGAGCATTTGAAATCCCAAAGCCCACCCTCAGAGACATATTTCCTCTACAAGCCCAGACATATCCCAACAAGGCCACAACTCCTAATCCCTATCAAGTAACACCGCTCCCTAATGACCAAGCAAGCAAGTATATGAGCCTATAGGGGCCATTCCTATTCAAACCACCACACAATTTTTATAGCCATGTATTCATAGACCCACATAAAAAGATGATTCTGTGTACATTGCTTTACTGTGCTCTGTTTATTCTTAGATTGATGGCCTAAAGTAGTTAGCACGTGTTAATAAGAGAAATGAAGACTTTAAAATACTGGTTGAAGTCAGAACAGCTAAGATTTAAAAAATAACCAAAGAGGTGTGAATCTAGTGAAAGACGAGAATGAAAATTCTGGAGAGAACCCTGGTGCAGCCACTTTGGAAATTGGTGTGATGTCCCTCAAAAGCTAAAAACAAAACTGCAAAATGATGAGTCCACTTTGGGCCAAAACCACAAAAGAATACATATTCTACTACTGAGATATTCACTCCTCCATGTTTATTAGTGCTCTATGTGACAGTAAAGAAATTGAAACAGCCAAGATGTCTGAAAATTGTGAGTAGATAATGGAATCCGCAGTAAATAGATGGACTGTAAGCAATCATCCCGAGAAAGGTAACCAACCAGACACAGAAAGGCAAATGCATGTTTTCTATGATATATGGATGTTATATTTGAATCTTAACACATGTCTTAGTTGAATATAAAATAGTGATAGATGTCAGGAAATTTGTAATGGCTATGGGAGTAGGGGAAAGAGGAATAATGGGACAGGAATTATTAAAGAAGCTTAAAGAAGCTAATCTCAGGAATATAACTAACACTAAAGACATTTTGAAAAAGTAAGATAAAGACATAATGCTGTAGAAGGTTCCTAAAACTTATATATACATATATGCACATGCACATATACATCAATATACATATACACACATATACATATGTATGCAAATATGTGTACATACAAATATACACATGCATACACATACTCATACGCAATAATATGAAAATAACCTGATCTAAATGAAGTCCCTCTATAAAAGTGTGAGTACACCCATAGAAGACACCACAGGTTATGACATAAAAAGCCCAGTGCTTGGTATAGGTTACCCCTTTTTTCACTATTGGCTAGCGAGGTACCTCAGACATCCAAAATCTACAGGCTATTTTTTATGCTACTGCATAATTTATTAGTGCTATCATTGCAGTGATGTAACATTCTGAACAAAAGCAATTGGAGGAGGAAAGTTTTCATTTGCTTGGATTTTTATATCACTCTTTTTCACTGAAAGAACTCATGACAGGAACTTAAGCAGGTCAGGAACCTGGAGGAAGGAGCTGATGCAGAGGCCACAGACTTGTGCTGCATGCCAACTTGCTACTCATGACTTTCTCAGAGGTGTGACCACCCACCATGGACTGTTTCCTTCACATCAGTCACTGCTTATGAGAGGTCCTAAATACAAGCATACAGTCCAATCTTGTAGAAACAGTTTCTCGGTTGAGGTTGTCTCCTCTCAGATGACTCTAACTTGCATCAAGTTGACATAAAATGAGGTAAAATAGGTAACACAGGTCTCCTCCATAACTTGAGATTAAGACCCTATTGCCAGAGACACCACAGTGTCCAGGCATTAAACATGGAGAAATTAAGGTTGTACTTATCTGGACTCTTCTTTTGTAATGCCTACCTGTCATAGTGCGGGAATGTCGTACTCTTCGCACTTCCATGAGGAAAAATGAATTATCAGTCTTCCCTAGCTATAAACAGAAAGAACAATTTTAAGAGAGTGTGTGTTGAAGGATAACAGGTAAACCATCCTTGGGACACATTCAGTGGCACTTATGAATTCCCAGTGGTCTGGCAGCATTCTTTACAGCTGAGAAACGATTCATCTATAGCTGAGTAACATTCCATGTAGGTGTACCTAGATGCAAAATATATAGAAAAAGATACTCTCTATCTCTCTCTATCTCTATCTCCCTCCCTCCCCCTCTCCTTCTCTCTCTCTTCTCCCCCTTCTCTGTCTCCTTTAGGACCTCATGTTGTCCTTGGTAAAATGAGGAAATGTAGACTCTGCTGAAGAGTTCTTCAAGGCTCAACTAACACAGAAATTCAGGTTCTTGGCTTTTTAAAAAATATATATATTATCATTTCTAACGTTTATAATCTCTTTATAGAGCATTGTCCAATTTCTAAACTTCTGACCACAGTTCGTAACTTTTTTTTTTTTAACAATTCCATGTGCTCATTCAGAATACATTCCCCCAAAGCCTTAAAATTAGCTGTTATAGCTTTACAATTACTAATAGGCTGGAGACACTGTTAGGATGAGTAGTGTCACCCAACCTCAGTATACACTTTGAGGAAAGGGGAAAGAGATTCAGAAACACAAGCTTATGCAAAATTCAGTTTCATAATAATTTCAAGGCCAGCATGGGCTACATAAGACCTAACAAAACAGTGTTTTAACAATAAATAGTATCTAATTATCTGGATTTTAACTTCATATAATATGATTTTGGTATATTAATCTATAAAATAAAATTAATTATATAAAATACATATCTGAATTTTTCTGAGATTCATAAAATTACTCTACTCTGAGGACATACAAATGAAGTATAGATAGCATATTGAGAAAAAATCAACAAGATAATAAAATCTAAGTTGGATCTTCGAGAGAATCTCATGCCACTCAGGTGAACATTCATTCCTGTGTTATGTTCCATCCACAAAACAGATGACACTCCATCTCAAGTTAAATATGGAATAAACATTATATATGTCCATTTATCTTGTCTTAGAAGTGGAAACTATAACTCTGTAACTCATCTCTTAAAACCATATGTTGTGTTTTTCATGGCCATCAAATGTTCTGGATGTTTTCTTCATTGTATAAAATTTTAAATAATTTTAAATAAATGTTATTTTAGTAAGGAGTCTTGCACCCCTCTTTAAGGTGGGCAAGCTGTCTTCTTTAA
The DNA here is from genome assembly GCF_000001635.26 of Mus musculus. NCBI lineage: Eukaryota > Metazoa > Chordata > Mammalia > Rodentia > Muridae > Mus > Mus musculus. The sequence continues at coordinate 124,007,739 of NC_000069.6, read as the reverse complement.
GACCTCATTTTGTCATTGGTGAAATGAGAAAATATAAACTGCTAAAGATTGCTTCAAGTCTCCACTAACACAAAAATTTGATGGTATCATGAACTAATCAACAAATATGTAGCAAAACACTATTTTTCAGCATGGATAATAAGGTTAAGGGCAAAATGGGGCAGAAGCAATGGCCAGTGCAAAAGACTAAGGCTCCAAGTCTTGATACTAACCAAGGATATCATGGACACAGGGTATCATGTCTTCAACATCTTTGAAGCAATCCTCACAGTCTTAAGTTCTTCAAACCTGCTCCTCAATGAGGACATGGGTGCTATTCCAGGGCAGTGGGAGCAAGAACCCTAATGAGAAGTTAGACAGCAAAGGGCACTGAGAGGAGTGAGGGTCTGTGAGAAGTGACTTGTGGATATAGATTACTGTTCCCACACCAATCCCTCATAGAGATTCTTAGATAGTTAAGCTTTTTCTTTCCCCACAAATGGGTAAAGATAGCTTTTGTTGTTGTTGTTGTTGTTGTTGTTGTTGTTGTTGTTGTTGTTGTTGTTGCTGTTGCTGTTGCTGCTGCTGCTGCTGCTGCTGTTACTGCTGTTAAATTGTACTTTGTAATTAGTAAACATGGCCAGAACTTTATAGATAGTTATTACTGACATTAGCTATTTAACTGCATTTTAGTGTATTAGCACTCTGGAAATGGTTGCCAGTTAGCTATGTACCTAAACATCTGTGAAAATTATTGTTGTAATTAAAAAATACTGCAATATCTAAAGTCAATTTATAAGTATTTGGAATTAAAGTTCAACTTACTGAGCCGGTTTTGATTTTTTTAATCTTATAAATATTGTGTTCATCATTTTGAACCTCTATTATTAATCCACACTTCTCAAACTATATCTATTGAATATCTTTGTTAAAAATAGAAAATTCCTGTTCTGTATGAAACAACAAATAAAAGAATATTATTACTGGACTACTAATAATCAATAATATCTGCATCAAAGAACCAGTGCTTAAATCTATACTCAAACCGGTTATATAAAATATATAAAAATATTATCATCTCCAAATATTAGTCTAATAGCTAGGTTGCTGAGACAAGTAGTTTGACTTTCTTAAATACATAAAAAACATTATGTCAATATATTTTAAATTTGCCCTGAAAATAGCTAAGGAGAATCCAATTATTATTCAACTTTTGTAGAGGGTTGGCAGGTAGCACTAATTGAGGTCATTTTCACAAATGGTCTTCTAACTCTCTTCCACCTGTCTACTAGGAAGAGGTCCACATCATTATGAAATCACCCATGAGCTCTCAGACATCTCTCCAGATGGGAGCAGAGTTAATGAACATCGGTTTGGTCAGATGCAGAACAGCAGCAAATAGTTAGGGAAGCTTTCCTGCTTCATGATGCCGGGGCCTAGCAAACACAGAGGTGAATGCTCACAGTCAGCTATTGGATGGATCACAGGGCCACCAATGGAGGAGCTAGAGAAAGTACCCAGGGAGCTGTGTGGATCTGCAGCCCTATAAGTGGAACAACAACATGAACTAACCAGTACCCCGGAGCTCTTGACTCTAGCTGCATATGTATCAGAAGATGGCCTAGTCGGCCATCAGTGGAAAGAGAGGCCCATTGGTCGTGCAGACTTTATATGCCTCAGTACAGGGGAAACACCAGGGCCAAGAGGTGCGAGAGAGGGGAGTGGATGTGAGAGGGTGTGGGGGACTTTTGGGATAGCATTGGAAATGTAAATTAAATAAATACCCAATAATAAAAAAATAATAAATAAATAAATAAATAAATAAATAAATAAATAAATAAATAAATAAATAAAAGTTTCTAAATCATTAGGGAAATTCCAACCCAAACCACAATGAACTACCACCTTGCCCTTGCTAGATCAGTTACGGGAAACAGAGAAAAGAAAAAAAAAATACTTGTTTGCTTGACTGAAGATGAAAGATTCTCCAAATGCTGTGGAGAGGATGGACCTGCTACAGCCAACAGTATAACATTTATTTTAAAACTTAGCTAACACCTGCATTCATATATATCCAGAGTCTGAAGTAAGTATGTGGAAGGACTGTCTGCCTTCCCATGCAATAGCACTCACACCAGCAATATATGGAGCTAGCTAAAGTGTCCGTGGTGGATGGAAGGATTTTAAGAAACAATGTAGAAATGTACACATACACACATGAGAGAGAGAGACAGAGAGAGAGAGAGAGAGAGAGAGAATGAATTCAGGTTTTTCTTTTATTTTATTCAACATATTTTTATTGATTATTCAGGAATTTTGCATAATGCACCCCAATCACACTAACGGAAGAAACAACTGTCAGTGCTGTCCTCTGAGGAAAATATGGATGGCTTTCCTAGATATCACAATAAGGAGATTAGCTATATATGGAAACACATATGTCCCAGTGTTCCTTTTACTAAGGAATATAAACAAATGAACAAATTCTAGAAACAGAGTAAAGCCAGGGGCTCTTGTTCGGGGACAGGAAGCCAGGAGCCCCAAGCCAGACCGTTTGGGAACTGCCACACACAATCTAGGGACCACAGTAATATAGCACACTTGAAAGTTGATGAGACAGGAGATCTCAAATGTTCTAAGCACTCAAAGGGGTAACTCCCTATGTTGCTTAATGTGATTTAAGTACCCACTTCAACTTATGCATTTAAAAATGTAATTTAGATATCAGAGATACAAATACTTACGGATAGTTTTATTTGCCTTTTATACTTCAATAAGGAAGCCAGAAAAAAAAGTGATGAGGAGAGAAATTTTCTTCATCTACCAAAAGCACATTCTTAACAACCGCTTGTGTTTTAGAAGAAAATTGAAGATTTATAGCCTTCCATGTGAGGTAGCAACAAGGCTACCTCCCACTGTCAAGGAAACTCAAATGTTTTTCACTCAGATCTGTGCAGTTCCTTGAGGTCTGTTTTAAAAAAAAATGGTTTTGCACTGTTTCAACTGCTAAAATGCAAGCAGCACTTCAAATCCTTCCTTAAAATTAGTGGACTGGAGATTATTTGAGCACAATAAAATACTCGCTAGACCTTTTGTTCACAAGCAAAGAAACTGTTTTGATTTTCAGTTGAAGGAATCCAATCAGTGAGCTTTGATAGTTTTGGAACAACATCAGATTCTATAAAACTTTAGATTATCTCTTAAGACAATATAAAGGTCCCTGTTGCCCAAAGCTGGGGTCGAAATGCATTTTGCTACCAGCCATGAAATATTCTATCATAAATATTTATTGATGCTTTAAAAGGCATCACATCGTGCTGGTGGCTGACTTGAACTCAGTGGAGGTTCTCCAGGGATGTAATCAGCAGAGCAGCGCATTCATAAATGGCCACGAATGAAATAAAATTGATCAGAAAGAGCTTTTATAAGGAAAAACGCTTTAGCGTATTTTGGAAAATGAAGGTCCTGGAAAGACCTTAGTTATTTTTTAATCATATCAGCAATTCAGATGCCTGGACTCAGGGTATGCTGTGGGCTTCCCCAGGAAAAGATTCTATTGATTTCTGCATCAGGCCCTGAACAGATGGATGCGGGTCATGGTACATCATGCCAGAAATCAATGGCATTTGACTCCAGCACTTTCTAGGCCATAAATATGCTGCTGTAACTGTTGCTATTTTGGTATTTTTTATTTCAAACTCTAAGCACAATGCCCACCGATTAAATACAATCTACTTCATAAATGGAGTAATTAAAAGAGCTACATTTGAAAGCAGAGCTGCCAGGATCAACATAGAAATTATAAACTCCCTTTATTGTGCCCACCAGGATTCTAGCTCCAGGTTGCTAATGGAAACACACACACACGGAAATGAAGTTGTCTCCTTATCTCCAGACAATATCATATATCACCTCAAATCAAATATTTTTCTAGTGCACCATCCATGGGCTACTGCTTGTAAGCAAACTTCAGTTTCTCTGATTTTTGAAGTTCCATTCCCCATTGGGACCTCAATTTCTTTAAGTTTCACATCTGTGCTTTCCTGAGGCTTGGCTTTGGAGGTGACACTGGTAACAGAAATGACAGGCAGTTTAACACGCTTCCGCTTAGGCTCCTGCATGAGGCTGGCAGATTTTAGTCTGTGTTATTGTGGAGCTTATAAATGTGTTCCTTGTTAATGTCGTGCTTAAGAGAACAGCTCTCTCAGCATACAGTTCATGAGGCAGTAATGTCTTATCTTGGAAGTGTAATTTTGTTCTTGTACCTATTCGGAGATGTTGCTGCGATCCATGACTGAGAGCTAATTGTGTCTGTCTGTTTTCATTTCGTTCCTCTCCATCTCTGAAATAATGAACGAATAACATACTTGAGTCCTAGCATGCATTTCCAACACTTCTTGAATTTTAAAAAAATGTGCCCCATGCTGCAAACCAAGCTTGATAGGAATGAGTTTAGAGAAACATACAAATAGAAAAGATGCTGGGGAAGGTCTTGCCAATTTCTTTTTCTTGGATTTATTCCATCTCGGAATAAATCTAGGAAGCTTGACCCATCATGCCTTTCAGAAAATTACAATGTTCAAAATAATCACACTGTGTGTGATGCTGCCATGCACTAATAGTCAAGTCTGGAACATGGGATATAAGCCACGTTGATGATGTCCAGTCAGTCATCATGAGACTTGGCGTTACTCTTGCAAAGCATGATGGGGTCAGGAAGATGGGTCTGTGGAGTAGGATTGCTCGTGAGAGTTGAGGTTTCACAAATGGGTTTAATGTCCCCATGAAAGAAACTCTAGAGAGCTCCTTCAACTTATATCTACTATATATATAGGACAGAGAGAAGAGGGCACTTGTTGGCAGGAGAGGGTCCTTTCAAGAGTCTGGCCATGTTGCCATTCTTCACCTTGCAGAACTAGGAAGTTTAAGTTCTGGCAACTTTCAACACATTCATTATGCAGTACATTGTTATAGCAGCTCAGACAAAACCAGTCACAGATCTGAAAATATTTCAAGTAAGACCAAAGGAAATAACAATTTCTACAAGTCAGGATAATAGCAGTTTGTAGTATGGGTACTTTAAAAGTTAAATAATCAAATAAGTTTAAAGTCAATCAGGAGGCTCAAATTTTCAGTAGGAAGTAGTATGAATTATTGTACCAAAATACAGAAAAATTGGTCAATTCCCATTAGATAAAGAAATCTTTTGAACAGTTTCTTTGATCACCTGTACATTCTGGTGGCATCCATTTCCACAGAGTTCATCTTTATGTGCTATCAAATATATCTTCGCCCAGTTTTCTTGATGTCATTTCTATTTGACTTTGCTGATCTGCACTTTTCTCTCCTGGAAGGTTTCTCAGAGCAATCACTCTGCAGCTCTTAAAATCACTATGTGGCTGGGATGAGAGATGACTGAAGAACCCAGGGTGGAAATGTGAAGCTACACTCCTTATATAAACTGCTAGAAATTGTTGAAGTTCAGTCTCAGGGGGAAAAAAAAACAGAATGGTAGGAGTGTCCCTGTTAGAATATTCCTTCTATAGTCCTGATCTCAGGCTCACCCTACGGACTTGGGGCACTTTCTCCATCACACCCAGCTTTTGGTTGCTGTAACTGGACATTGCACACTGAAGAACCTGTGCAGAGGTTTACCACATAAGACCATGTATCAAAAGAACAACAAAAATGCAACAGCAACAACAACAACAGAATCAAGGCATGTTGGGAGAATGGGTCTAGAGGCCAGGCACCGAGATCATAACATGGCAATCTGCTGGGGGTTTTCCTGTTGAATCATGCCATAATAGAGTGAATCATAGAGTAAAGCAGACAAGGGTACCAATTAGAATGTGCTCACCCCAATAATGCCATCAAGACTTATTTCTCCACAATGCCTACCTCCAAATACCACCAACATAGGACTAGATTTTAAGTTTCAAACATGTCTTCGGAATGACACATTAATGTCATACAGGTGTCCTTGGTAAAAAGTTGGATGTCACTATAGCACAGAGGATGAAAATGGCATGGGAGAATCCATATAATATTCTAGAGAGACAGCTCTGCTGTCAGCATTGGAAGGAGAAATGCTGAAGCAGAGATAATTATTTCTAGTAGGAAAAGTCTTGCGTATAAAGGATTCATTCATGTAAAGTACAAAAAAATGTTAAAAAGCAAAAAAAAAAAAATCTGTGGTGGCACAAAACGTTTATTCCAACACTCAGAAGGGAGAAGCATGTGGATATTTGTAAGTTCAAGGCCAGCCTGGTTTACAAATAGAGTTGTAGGTCAACTAGGGATACATAGCTATACCCTGTCTTTAAAAAGCATTAAAACAATGCATACATCAATATGGGTTCTTCATAAAGAATGCCAGTCAGGGGAGTTATATGGCAATCTCTATTTTATTGAGATTATTTCCTGTCTGCTGTTTTCTGTTATACAGAGATGAATTAGACATTTGTAAAAGAAAAATGTATAAATAGCAGAGCCAACAGAAGCAGGTTGATTCTAATGTCCAACAGAAGTGCATTACTGCTTAGGTAGTAACAGTGATATTAATAAAGTCTGTGTTGCCTTAGGGCTTGGTCCATGTATCAGCTCCCCTTTTTCCTGCTATGATAGCACTTTGACAGGGGTGACTCATAAAAGAAATAGCTAAGTTGGAAATCGAATGCCAGAGGCTGAGTCAGCCCATCATATCCTGGTGGTGGAGCATAACCAGAACTGGATGCTGAGAGCTGAAGGCTCACATCTCAAATCACAAATAGGAAGTAGAGTGTCCTAGAGAAGGCTTATTGCTTTTACAATCTCAAATCAACCTCACTTCTGTCAGCAAGGCCACACATCCTAAGCCTACCCAAACAGTTTCACCAACTTGGAACCAAGTATGCAGATACCTGAAAATCTGGGAAACATCTTATTCAAACCACCACAGTTAGGTATCCCACATTTCTCTTAAAAATCTGTCTAGCTTGTTAAAATTTTTAATTGTGTTTAGGAAAATGCAAAATCAGTGAAGTCAGGGTAACTTTTTGTATCCTGCTTTAGAGATACTGGCTTCAACATGCTGGTATAAATGAAAATGAGTCTTTCCAGTTTTACCAAATGGATTGAATTCTTGGCATCAAAGAGTTGATGTCTGATAATGAAATTCATTTACAGGAAGATTCACAGGAAAGTATGTCCCTCAGAAATTTCTTAAATATGTTGTTTTTTAATTGCTTTTTCTAATATGCTCATTATTTCCCAGCATACTCCTATGGAGTAGCCTTTCAAAGTCCAAATACATAGGATATTATATACTTCCAAATGACCTTTGGAGCAGATAAGATTGCTCTCCAGCAAAGGTGCTTGCAACAGTCTGACAAGGTAAATTATCAAAGGAGAGATCCAACTCCCATAAGTTGAACTCTGAGTGCCATATCTATACCATGGTAGGCAGGAACTTACACACACACACACACACACACTCACAGTCACACACTCACAGTCACACTCACGCCTAAATAAATAAATGTAATAAAAGTCTCAATTTAAAATCTCACTTGTCTGTTCTTGGTTGCCAGTTGCTAGAGAGGGCCCAGTCTACTGTGAACAGAGCCATGCCTGAGCAAGAGTCCTGGGTTATATAAGAAAAATAGCTGAGTGTGAGCTTGTAAGAAAACTAGAACGTACAGCATTCTTCAGGGTCTTAGACTCAGTCCCCCCCTGTTGCCCTAGCCTTGAACTGCTGCCTTAGTTTTCACGATGGTGGACTATAACAGGTAAGCCAAATAAACCCCAAGTTGGTTTTGATCAGAGTTTTATCACAGAAATAGGAAACTAATTAATTATCAGTTAGGTTTTAGTGTTAATAATTTTATAGAATTTAAACATCATTTAGCTGGCTTCTATTATCTGGTACCTACTTTAAAAATTATTTCTTTTATTTATTGAGGTTAAAATATAATTGTGAATTTTTTCCTTTCCTCTCCCCTCTAAAACCTCTTATATACCCCACCTTGCTCTCTTTCAAATTATAGCTTTTTTCATAAATTGCTGGCGTACACATGTATTCCAAAATCAAAATACTACCTGCTGAGCCTGTATAATGTTGTTTGTGTGTACGTTTTCAAGGCTGACCATTTGATATTGGATAACCAACTGGTAAGTTCTTCCCTAGGAAAGATGATTTCTCTTGCTCCCAGCATTCCTTAGATGCCTGTAATTCTTTAGGTTGAAGTCCTCCCAGCTTTCCTCCATCCACTTTGGTGTCTCTACTGATGCTTCCTCTTAGTCGTCATGGTTGAGTAGTCCTATGGGTGATATTATGTGTATAGTAGGAGACACGGTCTCCCAATAAACTCCCTGATCTGACTTGTAACAATCCTTCTGCACCTTCTTTCCTGATAATCCCTGAGTGAGCCTTAGGTGCAGGAGAAATGTTCCAGATATAGCCATTGGGCTGTATTCTACAACTCTGCAGTTTGACTGATTTTGATTTCCCATAAGCCATCTAAGAAAAGGCTTGAACACTAAACATTAAGAGCCCTCTTTTGAGTTGTTGGTCAGAATTGTCCTACATATTTTCAAAATATTATAAGCTATCATTATTTCTCTTGGGTGCCCCACATTGGTGGAAGTAAATCCCAATTGCTAAATAGATAATGCACTTTAGATACAGGGCCCAAAGGCCTTTGTGCTGGAAATTATTGAAAAGCCTCCTCCCAGAAAACTAGTTTTCATATTGACAGTGACTTGTAGCTTGCAAAGGAGAGAAACAACCAATATTCCTATCCTTGTATGACACCCATGAACCACAGCAATAATCAGCAGCATGTCATGATGACCCAATGGAAAACAAGTTATACATCTGTCTCTTTAAAGAGACAGCAATTTGTGTTTAACATTCATAGTTTCTCTAGTGCTTACCTGTGAGCACAAGTTACTATGTGCTTCCTACAATATATCTCTGTACTTGTTCCCATCTGCTTCAGGAAGAAGATTCTCTGATGATGGCTGAACAAGGCACAGCTCTATGAGTATAGCAGACTGCCATTAGGAGTCATTTTATTGCTACTTAACCTTTAGGAAAACGGTAGTATTTGGTTTTACATTAGGTCCCTGGCCTCTATCTACTCTCAGATTCTTGTCCACCCAAGCAGTGTCAGGCATGGGGTCAATCTCAAGGAGTGGTTGATAACCACCCCCCCCCAAGCATTGTGGCACAACTTCATCAGTGTATCCTGTCTGCAGGGCAGCATTGTGGACGAAACCATTTTTTTAAGCTTATTTGGTGTTTACTTTTCTCCTTTGGAAGCAGGCAGAGTACTGTGAATAGCAAGTGCTCTAGGTGAGAACCTGTAATTCTCTGTGTTCCGTGATTCCTGCAGGTATTGTCTTTCAGTTGGAAAGAGTTTAAAAGCCAATGAGCATTGTTTCCCTAATTTCTTTCTCAGTCATTTATCATTTGTGTAGAGAAAGGCCATTGATTTATGTGAGTTAATTTTATATCCAGCTACTGCACTGATACTACAGGGCCCCCAATGGAGAAGCTAGAGAAAGCACCCAAGGAGCTGAAGGGGTCTGCAACCCTATAGGTGGAACAACAATATGAACTAACCAGTACCCCCAGAGCTCGTGTCTCTAGCTGCATATGTAACAGAAGATGGCCTAGTCGGCCATCACTGGGAAGAGAGGAACCTTGGTATTGCAAACTTTATATGCCCCAGTACAGGGGATGCCAGGGCCAAGAAGTGGGAGTGGGTGGATAGGGGAGCAGAGTGGAGAGAGGGTATAGGGAACTTTCAGGATAGCATTTGAAATGTATATAAAGAAAATATCAAAGAAGAGGAGAGGAGAGGAGAGGAGAGGAGAGGAGAGGAGAGGAGAGGGGAGGGGAGGGGAGGGGAGGGGAGGGGAGGGGAGGGGACGGGACGGGACGGGAGGGGAGGGGAGAGAGGGGAGAGGGGAGGGGAGAGGGGGAGGGGAGGGGAGGGGAGGGGAGGAGAGGAGAGGAGAGGAGGAGAGGAGGAGAGGAGGAGAGGAGGAGAGGAGGAGAGGAGGAGAGGAGGAGAGGAGGAGAGGAGGAGAGGAGGAGAGGAGGAGAGGAGGAGAGGAGGAGAGGAGGAGAGGAGGAGGAGGAGAGGAGAGGAGAGGAGAGGAGAGGAGAGGAGAGGAGAGGAAGAGAAAAGAACACCTAGCCCCATAACCACAGTAATCCAAGTGTCTTAAGCAATGGTCTTATTTTAAATACAGGCATGTAAATAAGAACCCCCCCCCCAAAAAAATAGCCAATGGGCTTTACTGTCAGTTTGTGGCAAGCCACTGAAAGGATTGACAATAACCTAGTTGTTCTGGGGTTTTCATGGGACTCCTCTAGCCGACATCTCCATTAAATGCAACCCATTCCTAGTTCTGGAAGCTGCATTTGGTGACATGATATATCCAGTTGGTTCTCTTTCTCCAACATTATTTTATGATTTTAATTTAGATCACCTTCACATATGTATATATTTTAGGAAGTGTGTACTGTTTTAGGTTTCCATAGGGGCCCCTCAAATGGCCCTCGGTTATAGCTGACCCTCTATCTGCCCCCTCCTTCTCCTCCCCCTTTCCTTTATTTATAATAATTTATTTTGTGCATTTTGTCTAGAGTTCACTATGTAGTCCAGGCTGGTAAGAAACTCAAGATCATTCTCCCTTCGCCTCCCGAGTCCTGGAATTGTAAATGTAAGCTACCATTCCAGCTTTCATAATAATCTCCTCATCTGCAAAAAAATACTGGACAGCCCCATTTTGTTTCAGTGTTGTTATTCCCTCCAAACCCTCTCAGTGAACACTCATCTAGAACTTCTGGCTTCTTAAATTGCAGACAATTGCTTCATCTTCTAATTTTTACATTGTGAAGGGGAAAAAAAAAGCATCCTGAGAATTCTGTATTTGTTATGTGTTGTGAAATACTTCAGGAATCTATATTAATTCAGTCACAGGGAACAAAGAACATTTAAAAACTACATTGACTCTTCCTCCGTGATACCACGCTGTGCCTCAGGAAGTTGGAACTCAAAGTGTGCTTTAAATATTCAAAAATTATTTTTAGACATTGATAGGCTGCCTAAAATGTTCCTAAATCAACTCATTTCTTTCAAAATATCAAAGACTCATGATTGCAAGAAACAGTCATATCCAAATGGTAAATATGACAATTTTGCAGAGAAAAGCAGCAGAACAATTGAAAACCAGAAATGTGCTCTGTCACTCCAACACTCTTGAAATGAACCAGATCCGCGGGACCACAGCACCACTGTTTGACCCTGAACACTTGATTTTGGTTGCTACCATCCATTTCCCTGTTCAGCATCATGTGTCTGACACACAGCTTTCCACAAGGCCAAACTACATCCGTGGCTTTAGGTCTGTACATTGACCCATAGACACAGAACTGGGGGTTACTTTGGAGGCCTTATTTATAAACAAAAGTCATTCCTTCAGTAGAGAAAAGTAGAGGCTTTCTATTCCTGTATTCATGCCATGGCTAGTTATGCATTTAACAGAAATTAGTCCATTTTTCTACCAAAATATATGTTCAAGAATACTTACATTGGCTATATTATTATATCCAATAATGTACTTAAATGAAAAGTGGTATGTTCACTGGAGAAAACAGTATGGAAGCTTTGCAAAAATAACAACACTAATAATAACAACAACAACAAAGCTAAAACTGAGTTAACATAGCTATCCTGCAAAGTGAAATTGCAAACTTTACAAGAATATAGATGAAACTTTAAAATATTATATTTACTGATGCAACTTGGGCTCAGAAAGACAATTGTCATATAGCTCTAATATATGCAAACCCTAGCTTCTAATTATTCTATATGTATGTATGTGACGATAAGTATACCTGAAGGATAGGAAGCTAGAATTGGGATCTGTAAAAAAGACAAACATGGTTTAAATGGGCATGGTGTGAGGCAAGAATAGGAAAAAATGTGAGAGGGAAGTGGAAGGGGAAGTACTGGATTGGGAAGGAAAAACCAAGATACTGCAGGAAGATGGGGGTGGGACCAACCACAACTGTATAATGCAAGGCTGAAAGAAAGGTGTTCTTTTATGTGCTAATTAAAACAGATTTTTAAAGAGCACATTTAATACTCATGAAGAAGCAAATTAATGAGTAGCTCAGAAACCAACATGGGGATGTTCAGAAATGGCTTTTATAAAACGACCCCAATACATTTTGAAAAATATTATATAATTACATTTTTGTATTAAATTTAACAGAAACAATATTGCTTAATTGTGTGATGAAATGACAAACTACTTATTCATAAGTGAAAAGAATGTTTATTATGTCCTGTTAGAGGGATATGCATGCAACCTAACACATCAACTAAGTGAATTTTGCAATAAACTACAATTCCAGTTTTTTCTTAAAGCAAACATTTCTGACATTCAGAGGAGTAGAAACTAATGAATGATTGTAAATATTTAAGGATATTAAAAATTAAGACAGTGATACCAAGTGTGATTAAAATTTCATT